>NC_057808.1:374493385-374545811 GCF_018294505.1 Triticum aestivum | reverse complement strand
AGAGAGAGAGAGAGAGAGAGAGAGAGAGAGGCTGACGAGGGGTCCCACCCATCAGGTTCAAACTTTGAAACAGAGCTCGCCGGCGCCGAGGCTCGCGGTGGTCGCCGGCGTTGATCCACGGCGAGGTAGGGGGATCGGAGGGTACCTACGGGTTCACTGTGTCCTTACGCGTCGGTGGGTGGTGGACTTGGCCGTCGGCGAGCACCACGTCGACGGCGGCCTTAACTCCGGCGGACGGTGGTTCGGGCTAGGATGATACTCTCCGACGGGAGCTACAACCTTCAAATTAGGGCACGGGTTAGAGAAGTGGATGCACTAGAAGGTTACTGGCATGGGTTGAGAGGCGGAGGTGCACGCACTTGAGCAAATCTTGCCGGATCCCGAAGCAGGTCGGGGCGGCCGGAGTCGGGAAGAAGGCCTCCCCGAGGTCTCTCCAGTGGCTGGGCGTGGTTCTGGTGAGGTGGAGTGATGGTGCTTGGTCGAGATCGAGCTCGGGGCCTCCTTTTATAGTCGATCCGAGGCGGTTGCCGTGAACGGGATAACGCTGGCGGGCGATTACGGCGAGGCAGGGGTCGGGCAGGAGGTTTAGGTGATTGGGCATCATCGTGATGGTCCACTGGTACCGTTTCTTAGTTAAATCTCGGTCGGACTTGGGTGATACTCCGGCCCTCGACGGAACGGCCTCACGGGCACGTCGGCGGCAGGGAGCGCGCTCTGTGCCTTCCAGTTCACGACGATGGCTCTGCAGCACGCACAGGGAAGGGGACGGCCACACGGAGGCTTCTGGTGGTTTGGGCGGTGCTAGACGGCGCCGTCCCTCGCTGCGCCTCTCTGGCAGCCGCGGCGAGCGCTGCTGCCGCCGCTCACGGGGGCGTTGCTCCTCTGCCAGCTCACCGCCGACGCCCGCAACTTTCCAGGCGACCGAGCGGTGCGGTGGATAAGAAGGGGGAACAGGGAGCAAGGCGCCACTGCGGCTACTGGCGAGATCGACGTGAGGTTATGAAGAAAACGACACCGATGACTGAAACTTAACACTGGACTTCTGAACCTGCACAGAAACAGTGTATGCCAGGTGTTCGACGATATGTTTTGGGCACGAGGAAAAAATTTCTGGAGCTGGGACTTGGTGAGTTGACCTCTTGATGCATCTAGAGGCTGCCTGATTTTTCTCAGATTTTTAGGAGAAGAAAACAAATGAATTTCATCAAAAATGACAAATCTGGTCCAAACTTTCAGCAAGCAAATTTTGAAAATTTTGAACTGTGGACCAGTGGATCTTCATGGATCTTGGTTGAGGGTTCTAAGGACTAGCCAGGGAAACTTCTTTGGAATCAAAACTCAAAGGAATTCTAGTGGTTCCTTTGTAAATCTCTAGGGGCCAAAATAGGAGACAGAAAAGATTTTTGATTTAAAATAAATGGAAATAAATCCAAGGGGGAGTTAAACTTGCTGGATTTGAAGCTTGACTTGACACAAAGTGGGAAGATGGCTTTTGGGAGGGCGATTTCAACTTAGGTCATGGCAAGAGATAATTTTTGAAAGGGGAAGGATCACTCCATAAGCCATAGGGTTATTTTTAAAGGAAAAGATTTTCAAAAACTTTCCCAAAGAAAAACATTTGTGTTGAGTCAACACAAGATGAAAAATCCTCAAGACCAAAGATCAAGTTTTGGATGAACCCAAAGAAAATATTTGTCATAAAAGAAATTTTTTGAGAAGGAGAGTCCTTTAAAAAAAATTAAATAACCTCCTTCAAATCAAATAAAGAATTAGATAAAACCAAATAAATTTTTGGGGTGTTACAGTATCGTTATTTTCTGACCTTCACAGATGATTTAAGTAGATATGGGTATATCTACTTGATGAAACATAAGTCTGAAACATTTGAAAAGTTCAAAGAATTTTAGAGTGAAGTGGAAAATCATCGTAACAAGAAAATAAAGTTTCTATGATCTGATCGTGGAGGTGAATATTTGAGTTACGAGTTTGGTCTTCATTTGAAACAATGCGGAATAGTTTCGCAACTCACGCCACCTAGAACACCACAGCATAATGGTGTGTCGGAACGTCGTAACCGCACTTTATTAGATATGGTGTGATCTATGATGTCTCTTACTGATTTACCGCTATCGTTTCGGGGTTATGCTTTAGAGACGGCTGCATTCACGTTAAATAGGACACCATCTAAATCCGCTGTGACAATACCATATGAACTATGGTTTGGCAAGAAACCAAAGTTGTCGTTTCTTAAAGTTTGGGGCTGCGATGCTTATGTGAAAAAGCTTCAACCTGATAAGCTCGAACCCAAAACGAAGAAATGTGTCTTCATAGGATACCCAAATGAGACTATTGGGTACACCTTCTATCACAGATCCGAAGGCAAAATATTCGTTGCTAAGAATGAATCCTTTCTAGAGAAGGAGTTTCTCTCGAAAGAAGCGAGTGGGAGGAAAGTAGAACTTGATGAGGTAATTGTACCTACTCCCTTATTGGAAAGTAGTTCATCACAGAAATCAGTTCTAGTGATTCCTACACCAATTAGTGAGGAAGCTAATCATGATGATCATGAAGCTTCTGATCAAGTTACTACCGAACCTCGTAGGTCAACCAGAGTAAGATCCGCACTAGAGTGGTATGGTAATCCTGTTCTGGACGTCATGTTACTTGACCATGACGAACCTACGAACTATGAGGAAGCGATGATGAGCCCAGATTCCGTGAAATGGCTTGGGGCCATGAAATCTGAGATGGGATCCATGTATGAGAACAAAGTGTGGACTTTGGTTGACTTTCCTGATGATCGGCAAGCCATAAAGAATAAATGGATCTTCAAGAAGAAGACTGACGCTGACGGTAATGTTACTGTCTACAAAGCTCGACTTGTTGCGAAAGGTTTTCGACAAGTTCAAGGAGTTGACTACTGTAAGGGCATATTTATCCCTAAGGTGTTTTGGTGATTGATGACAATGCTTTTGCGGACTAATCGTGTGCCTTGAGTTTCTCAGACGTTTCATCGCTAGGCACAAGACGGTTTGGTGCCCCTCGAAGACTATTGAAGACGGCGTTCTTTTTACGTTTCTTTTCGGTGGAATTGAGTCGTAGGAAAGCCGTACTATCAAGAGGGGGTCCGCTTCGGAAAGGTTCGGGTGGAATCATCACGTACACGTTTTCTTCCTTGTCTCCACCTTTCCCCTTGCGCTTTGGAGCATCCTTCGTTTATCCTCTTTGCATTATGTCTTGGTTGCTGATTTTGGGCTCGCGGTAGTACCGGACCTCGGCGCGGTAGTACTGCACGAGCCCACGGTAGTACCACTCCTCAGGAGCTGTAGTACCATGGCCCCCAGGCCAAGTGCCGCTGCAATGCGGCAGTATGGGCGGATGTAATTTTTTACATCCGCGCCCTCCGCGGTAGTACCGCACCTTGTGCGCGGTAGTACCGCGCGCCTGGCCTGGCTCAGCCGCCACGCGGTAGTACCGCTCGCCATTTGCGGTAGTACCGTGTCGGACTTTTGCATCGATTGTTTTCCAGCGGAAGTTGGCACGGATGTAATTTTATTCATCCACGTCCTTATAAGGCCAGTCCAGTCCTGCCTTGCGGTAGTACCGCAAGGGGGTGAGGTAGTACCGCGCCAGCGGCAGTACCAACTCTGCCTCTGCACGTCAGGCTTGTCCTCTCTCCTGCCGTGGCTACGGTAATACCGTGGGCTGTCACGGTAGTACCGTGAGGCCTTGCGGTAGTACCGCAAGTCGTGGGCTGGTTAGGTGGATAACGGTTGGATTTAGTTCTCGACTATAAAAGGGGTGTCTTCTTCCTCTAGTTGACCACTTCTTCCAACCCTAAGCTCCATTGTTGCTCCAAGCTCCATTTTCGCCCGATCTCACTCCCTAGCCAATCAAACTTGTTGATTTGCTCGGGAGTGGTTGAGAAGGCCCCGATCTACACTTCCACCAAGAGAAATTTGATTCCCCCCACTAATCCCTTGCGGATCTTGTTACTCTTGGGTGTTTGAGCACCCTAGACGGTTGAGGTCACCGCGGAGCCATAGTCCATTCTGGTGAAGCTTCGTGGTGTCGTTGGGAGCCTCCAATTAAGTTGTGGAGATTGCCCCAACCTTGTTTGTAAAGGTTCGGTCGCCGCCTCCAAGGGCACCAATAGTGGAATCACAACATCTCGCATTGTGTGAGGGCGTGAGGAGAATATGGTGGCCCTAGTGGCTTCTTGGGGAGCATTGTGCCTGCACACCGCTCCAACGGAGACGTACTTCCCCTCAAAGGGAAGGAACTTCGGTAACACATCCTGGTCTTCACCGGCTCCACTCTTGGTTATCTCGTGCCTTTACTTGTGCAAGCTTATTTGTGTTATATCTCTTGCTTGCTTGTGTGCTTATTGTTGTTGCATCATATAGGTTGCTCACCTAGTTGCATATCTAGACAACCTACTTTGATGCAAAGTTTAAATTGGTAAAGAAAAGCTAAAAATTGTTAGTTGCCTATTCACCCCTCTAGTCAACTATATCGATCCTTTCAATTGGTATCAGAGCCTCGTCTCTTTATTAAGGACTTTACCGTCCAAAGAGTATGGTTGACGTCGTAGACGGTGTGGAGGAGCACTCCGGTGCGAATCCGGTCTTGTCTACGGGAGATGGGGGAACCACGGTCTCTCGTGAGGAATTCAATGTGGCGTTGGACACATTGAAAACCTCCATGACGACCGAGGTCGAAAGCATGTTTAATAAATTCTTAGAAGGGCTTAAACTTTCCACCGCACCGTTGAAAGTGGGTGATCCCACTAACAAGGTGGCGGATGCTACCTCTGACAAGGGGGAAGCTACTAGCGAGAAAGCTCCTTCTTCTAGTGGTAAAAATGGCACCGGCATCTTTGCCCATGTGGAACCTCCACTTGTCTATGGTGGACCGCTTCCTTCCACTCATTTGAATCATGCCGGCCCGACCCCTAAGATTGAGAAGAATGTAGAATTTGATTCTTGGGTCTATCGTTTTAAGCGTCATTTAAATCATGTGAACACTAACCTTTGGAGAATCATTGAAGAAGGTTTCTATCCGCATGACCGAAGCAACTTCACTCCTAGAGAAGCCGTGGATAATCAATTCAATGAGAATGCTCTCTTCATCATCCAAGAAGCAATCCCACCCGAAGATCTTCCTCATCTCCGGCCCTACTCCATGGCCAAAGATGCTTGGCACCAAGTGGTTTCCCTCTATCGGGGAAGCGCAAGCATTCAACGCTCCAACTATGAAGTGGTGCAAGATGAAGCCGATGAGTTTGCAATGAAAGAAGATGAAGAACCTCGTGAGCTTTATTGGAGGGTAACCAAACTCGCGGTCTCTCTCCGAGATCATGGAAGTAAGGACACGGATGACAATTGGATCAAGCGCAAATTCCTCAAGGCAATGATGCCCTACCACAAAGCCATGTCCTCCGTCATTTGTCAAAGGCCGGACTTCCACACCTTGTCCTCAAGTGAAGTGTTGGATGAGTTTGTTGCTACGAGCATCTTGGAAAAGACCGCCGACAATGCGGTACTTCGCTCTCAAAGAGTAAAGAAGCCCAACCTTGCTCTAAAGGCCAAGGTTAGTATGGAGGAAGAGGATGAAGAGGAAGAAGAGGAGAGCAACCTCGAAGATACGAAGTATGCCTATCATGAACACATGGCCCTTGTTTCAAGGCAATTTTGGAGCAAGAAGAACTCAAGGCCCAACTTCAACAAGAACAATTCAAGTGGCGCAAAGGGCAAGCAACGAGTGAGGACTTGCTTCAACTGTGGCAATGTGAGCCACTTTGTTGCGGAGTGCCCTTATGAGAAGAGGGAAGACAATGGTGGCAAGCTCATCCGAAAGGACAAGGCCAAATCGTTCCTCAACAAGAGCAACTTCACCAAGAAGACTCCTCCCAAGGCATTGGTGGTACAAGAAGAGTACAATGAGGATGATGACGACGATGAAGATGGTGAGTCGGTTGCCATGGCCTCCGTTGCCATTGCGGCGACTCCACTGGTGTCTCTCTTCGACTCACCCATTGAGAGCATCACCGCCAAGTGTCTCATGGCTAAAGCCACCAACAAGGTAACCCCCAACATCAAAACTACCATCATTAATCATCCTTCTTTGACGGATAGCATTGATGAACATGAGGGAACAAATGTGGAGGAGAATGAGTTTGAGACCTTTATGGGTAAACTCAAGGGTAAATCCAAGAAGCACTTCGTTGCTCTCTTGGAACAACTTGGTGAAGCCAATGACATGATCGAGGCTCACGAAGATACCATCTCTAAGATGGAGGGGCATATTCATGACTATGCCAATGAGATTTCGGATCTTTCCAATGCTCTTGAGGAAGAGTGTGGTCTTCGTTTGGCTCTTGAGGAGTCACACAACGATGATCATGCTAAGTTAAAGAAAGATCTTGATCATGCTCTTGTTGTTTCTCGTGTGCTAAACTCCGAGAAGGCAAAGCTTGGGGTTAATCTTGCTAGACTCAAAGAGGAGTTTTACATTCTCGACAAGGCTCACAAAGTCTTGAAGGGTGTTGATGCTAGCCTCAAGGAGTCTCATGATCAACTCCAAGTGAAGCTAACCAAGGAGAAAGCCACATTTCCTCATATGGTGTTAATTGATAATGCAAATGCTACTAAACCATGTTGTGAGCATGTGCATCTTGTTGAGGAGAATGCTAAGTTAAAGGAGCAGCTTGAGAAGGGTCTTGTGTCTTGCATACAAGGCGAGAAGAACCTCAACGACCTTTTGAGCAATCAAAAGGAAGTTGTGGACAAGGAAGGGGTTGGGTACGCACCCAAGTCCAAGATCAAGAAGAAGAATGACAAGGCCAAACGACCTCCCCCTCTTAAGCAAACCTTTGTGAAGGAGGGAGAGGGTGCTACTAAGGATGGGAAGAAGAACACCGTGAAGGGTGGTGATGCCAAGATGGGGAACACTTCCCTTCTCAACAAAGCCGTCGACTTTAACCCTTCTTATGTGTTGTGTCGTGCTAGTGATGGACATGTTTTTGCCAAATTTGTCGGTTCTCCTTGTGAGTACATTGAGTGGTCTATTTGGGTTCCTAAGACCCTTGTTACTAACATCAAAGGACCCATTACAAAATGGGTACCTAAAACCAAGCATTGATCTCCTGTAGGTGTTTGCTTCCGGTGGGGGATCATGGTTGCTCGATAGTGGAGCTACAAATCATATGACCGGAAGCAAGGACTTGGTGGTGGACATGCACAAGATTCCATCTATGCCCACCAATGTCGAGTGGGGTGATGCCTCGTCTTCTAAGGTATTGGGACTCGGCAAGGTTGTCATTTCTCATGATCTCACGATCGAGAAGGTCATGCTTGTTGAGTCCCTTGCATACAATTTACTTTCGTTCGTCAACTTGCAATCATGGGCTTTGCCACTTTCTTTGATATTGATACCGTGGCCCTCTTGTGGAGCAAGATTCTTAAAGTAGCCTTTGTTGGGCATGTCGAGAACAGTCTATATGTGATTAACTTTTCGGAGCGACCCACTAAGACCGCGACATGCCTAATGGCTAAAGTTGACGTGGGATGGCTTTGGCATCGCCATTTAGACCATGTCAATATGAGATCTTTGCAAAGTCTTCTCAAGGGGGACCATGTCCGTGGACTAACGAATGTTAGTTTTGCTAAAGATCGTGCTTGCAATGCTTTTATCAAAGGAAAGCTACATGAGAAGGCTCACCCTCCCACGACTATCATTTACTCGAAGAGGCCTTTGGAGCTCCTTCATTTGGATCTCTTTGGGCCTCCATCCTTTGATAGTCTTGGGGGTAGGAAGTATTGCTTGGTGATTGTGGATGACTATTCAAGATACACTTGGGTGTATTTCTTCAAGAGGAAGAGCGAGACCCAACAAACCGTCATTGACTTTGCAAATGAAGCCCAACGTCAACACAATGCAAAGATCTTGACAATAAGTGACAACGGCACCGAGTTCAAGAACTACACCTTGGATGAGTTTCTTAGTGATGAGGGGATCAAGCATCAATATTCCGCACCTTAGACCCCTCAACAAAACGGTGTTGCGGAGAGGAAGAACCGGACGTTGATGGATGTGGCAAGGACCATGATGGCAGAGTTCAAGTCTCCATACAACTTTTGGGCCGAAGCCATCAACACCGCGTGTCATGCATCCAATCGGCTCTACCTCCGCAAGGGCTTGAACAAGACTCCATATGAGATACTCACCGGTAACAAGCCCAACCTCAAGTACTTTCGGGTGTTCGGGTGTAAGTGTTTCATTCTCAAGAAAGGTGTTCCTTTGTCTAAATTTGAAGCTAGAGCATATGAGGGCATTTTTGTTGGTTATGCTACAAACTCTCATGCTTACCGTGTCCTCAATAAATCCACGAGACTTATTGAGGAGACGTGTAACGTGGAGTTTGATGAGAATAACGGCTCCCAAGTGGAGCAAAGTGGCACTTGTGATGTAGGTGATGAAATTCCTCCTCAAGCCATAAGAAGAATGGGTGTTGGTTTTATCCTACCCATTGAGGAACCCCTTGTGGCCGAAGGAGAAGGACAATGCTCCACTCAAGTGGAGCCATCACCAACCCAAGGCCCACAAGCCTCCGAAGAACAAAGTGAAGGCCCTCAACCTCATGAACAAGACCAAGGGCAAGATCATGCTCAAGACGGTGTTGACACACCAAGTGATGTCCAAGGTCAAGTTCTCTCCTCCGAGCAAGTTCAAGATCAAGAACAAGCTCAAGACGACGCTCAAGATGATCAAGTGACCGCTCCTCAACTCACCACCGAGGAGGAATTGGAGCGTCGTGCCGCCAAGATTGCATCCAAGCTCTCCACCAAGGGTCATCTCATGAAAAATGTGCTTGGAAGCATTCAAAAGGGGGTAAGCACTCGTAGACAATTGGCAAACTATTGTGAACATCACGCGTTTGTCTCTTGTGTTGAGCCCCAAAAGGTATATGAAGCCCTCGAAGATCCGGATTGGCTTAATGCCATGCATGAAGAACTCAACAACTTCGAGTACAACAAGGTGTGGAGATTGGTGCCAAGGCCAACGGGGAACCACAATGTCATTGGAACCAAGTGGATATTCAAGAACAAGCAAGATGCTCATGGGACCATCATTCGCAACAAGGCAAGATTGGTGGCACAAGGCTACTCCCAAGTCGAGGGTATCGACTACGGTGAAACCTTTGCTCCCGTTGCTCGCCTTGAATCCATTCGTTTGTTGATTGCTTATGCTTCTCATCACAACTTTAAGTTGCAACAAATGGATGTGAAGAGTGCTTTTCTTAATGGTCCTATTAATGAGTTCGTATATGTCAAGCAACCCCCCGGGTTCGAGGATCCCTACTTTCCCGATCATGTGTATCAACTCGACAAGGCACTCTATGGCCTTAAACAAGCCCCACGTGCGTGGTATGACCACCTTACCGAGTTGTTACAAGACCGTGGATTTGAAGTTGGGCTAATCGACCCCACACTTTTTACTAAGAAGGTCAAAGGGGAGTTGTTTGTGTGCCAACTTTATGTTGATGATATTATCTTTGGTTCCCCTAACAAAGCTTTCAATGAGGAATTTGCCGCTCTCATGACCTCAAAGTTCAAGATGTCTTCCATGGGAGAGTTGAAGTTCTTTCTCGGGTTCGAAGTGAAGCAAAGAAGAGAAGGAACCTTCATCAACCAAGCCAAATACACTCAAGACATGCTCAAGAGATTCAAGCTAAGTGATGTCAAGCCGGCTTCCACTCCAATGCCCACCAAGTGCCAACTTGACATCGATCCCAATGGTAAAGCGGTGGATCAAAAGGTATATCGTTCCATGATTGGATCCTTACTTTACCTTTGTGCATCTAGACCGGATATCATGTTGAGTGTGGGAATTTGTGCACGTTTTCAAGCCGCACCTAAGGAAAGCCACTTTGTGGCGGTCAAGCGAATCTTTCGATATTTGGCTCATACCTCAAACTTTGGCTTATGGTACCCAAGAGGAGCAAACTTCAAGCTTGTAGGGTATTCGGACTCCGATTGGGCGGGAGACAAAGTGGATAGGAAGTCCACTTCCGGAGGGTGTCAATTCCTTGGTTGCTCTTTGGTAAGTTGGTCTTCTAAAAAGCGAAGTTGTGTGTCTCTCTCGTCCGCCGAAGCGGAGTATGTGGCGGCCGGCAGTTGTTGTGCACAACTCTTATGGATGAGGCAAACTTTAAAGGATTACGGTGTCATTTGTGACAAAGTGCCTCTTTGTTGTGACAATGAAAGTGCCATCAAGATTTCTCTCAACCCGGTGCAACACTTCAAGACGAAGCATATTGAGATTCGGTATCACTTCATCCAGGATCACATTAGGAGAGGGGAGATCGAGCTCAACTACGTCAACACTCATGATAACCTTGCAGATATTTTCACGAAGCCGTTGGATGAAGCAAGATTTCGCGAGTTAAGGCATGAGCTAAATATCATTGATTCGAGCAATATTGCTTGAACCCTTGCACACCCCACCATACTCAACTTGTTGTCTTGTTTAGATGTAGGCATGGACATAGGGGGAGTGTTGTTCACTCAATGAAGTCTCCCTCCCCTATTATGCATAAATTGATCAACTCTTTCACATTAGCCATTTTTGATGGTACTTGTGCTTCAAAAACGAGTTTTGGTCATGGGCCCAAGAATAATTCTTCGCGGTGCCATATCAATTGACTCAAACATAGGTGGCTCCGGCCACTGCCCTCTCTTTGGAGAGGTTGTGTCTCGTGGTTGATTCTTGTTGTCTTTTGCCTTTCTCTCTTCGTGTTGAGCGTGTTCTTATGGTGTCTCGTTTGCTTGAAGATTCCGTGCGAAGACCACTTTTTCTTGTGTTTGAAACGTGCATCTTCTTGAGCTCACGGTACTACCGCGGCCTGCCACGGTACTACCGCGTGTGGAGTGCACGGTACTACCGCACCTAGCGCAACAGTAATTTTTTACTGCCGCCTGGGAGAGCGGTACTACCGCTTCGGTGCGGCACTTCTGCCAGAGCGGTACTACCGCGATGAAGCGCGGTACTACCACGCTGACGCGTGCGCATGGGGGTTATGACCCGGGCAGGGGGAGTTCCAACTCCCCCACACCCATTCATTTGTCTCTCTCCCCGCCACCCCTCTCTCTCCTGCTCAAGAACGGCGCCGGAGACCCTCGCCGGATCTCCGTCTGGGCCACTCTCCTCGGATTCCGACCGGTGGGATCGTTCCCCACCACTTCCTCTTGCCATGGAACAAGGTTTCTCCCCAAATCCCTCTCCCTTTTGTTCGTTCTTTTTGTCTCTAGGTTTTAGGGGAGATGCATGTGTTCTTGAGATTTTAGGCCAAATCTATGCAAGAGTAGGATGTAGGAGAGTTGTGTAGCGTGGAAATTATACTTGATATGTTGTGCCGTGGTAGATTCGATCAACCGTTGTACCACCGCGTTTTCGCGGTTGTTTTCAGATTCAAAGTTCGGATCTGACGCCGTGCGGTACTACCGCACCTATTGTGCGGTACTACCGCGTGTCCGGTACTACCGCCCGTCAGGTGCGGTACTACCGCACAAGCCGTAGTACTAAAGTTCTACTACCGCTCCAAGCCCCGGTACTACCGTGCCCTCACACGGTACTACCGCGACTAGGATCGGTACTAAAATTTTAGTACCACGCAACTTGGTAGTACTACCGTTGTTGTCCAATATTCCTCTTGGCAACTATCGCGTATGCTTTCTATATGTTTCCTGTGTCTTGCTGAGGTCTTTGCATTGATTCTTCTCGTGTTTTGTTTGTGGCTTTTGCTTTGTGTCCTAGGTGGTGGCTCCGGTGCTCCTGCTCGCCGTTCCAATCCCAGTCGTGACACTGGCTCCAAGCGTCTGCGAAAACAAGATGAAGCTCCAGAGGGCTCCAGTGCCCCCAAGCGCAATGTCAAGTCCTCCGCCAGCAAGTACAAGGAACCCGCAAAGGGCATGGACGAGATTCCACTTTCTGAGTTTATCCCTCGAAGGCAGATCAATCCATATGTGAATGCCCGTGCTATCTTCAGAGGCAATGACTTGTTTTGGACCAAGCAGCAGACTCTCATCTATCTGGATGTGATCAAGGCCAAGCAAAACACCTACGTGGATGTCAAGTGGATTGACATGAATCACATGAGGCAGGCCAAGCACCGTGATTACTTTGGAGAAGCTCTGGATTTGGTGGAGCAGTTTGGCATTGAGCATGTGATCTCCTTCCATCTGGACTTTGACCATGAGCTTATTTGCCAGTTCTTTGCCTCAGTTCACTTCCACACTGGGGAGGATCGAAGAATGACTTGGATGACCAATGGACGTCAGTTGACTGCTACCTGGAAGGTTTTCATGGATCTGCTCCATGTTCCTGATGACAGGCTCACCACGCCCGTAGGTGTTCGCCCTCATGCCAACCCTGAGTCTGCCAGCAAGAACGGGCTTCAGCAGTATTATGTTAAGAAGGTGCTTCCCAGTGGCAAGTTGACGTGTGTGCTGAACCCATTTCTGGACATCATGTATTGCATCTTCCGCAACTCTCTCTTTCCTCGCATTGGCGACAAGGACAAGGTGCATGCCTATCTGGTGGATATGATGCTCCTGTGCGAGGAGGCGCGTGTGTCTCAGTCTCAAGCACTTGATGTCTCACATATCATGTGGTGTGAGCTTCGGTTCGCGGTATTCAACCGCAAGGTACCTATCTATGGACCGTACCTGTTTATGTTGATCTCCAAGACTTGGGAGAAGTTGTTCCCTGGTGATGAGTTCCTTGCTCCAGACTGGATTCGACATGAGTCCATCAGTCTCCGTGTCAAGCCCAAGTGGGCCAACACTACTACTCGTGCTGAGGCGACGGCGGCTAAGAGGGCTGTTGATGAGGAGGAGGCAGAGGCTGAGGCTGCTGCTGAGGACTGTACTGCTGGGTATACCCATCGTTCCTCTGAGCCCTCGTGGGCCAAGAAGCTGAAGGACAAGATGAAGACTCTGTTCTGCATGCAGGCAAAGGGGCAGTACATGACTCACGTTGCTTCCAAGGAGACTCGCCGCCGCGACAAGAAGATCATAAAGGTTTTTGGTGAGGCAGAATCCAGCGGGTCAGAGAGGCACATCACTCCAGAGGTAGAATGGATGGCGAAGCAAGGCTACAGGTGGACTGATTCTGAGGAGGACATCGAGGAGACCGTCCCCGCCGCCGAGTCTGACGAGGAGCGTTGGAGCGATTACTCTGCCTGAGCCACCCCTTGTGTGTAGGTGTCCTCTCTGCCTTTTTGGCGTCTCGATGCCAAAGGGGGAGAGAGTGTAGGGATTTGCTTGCGAGTCGTGTGTCGTGTTTGGTTTGTTTGCCTTTTCGTTTGAACCTCGTTTGCTTTGGTTTGGTTTGAGCTTGTGAGACTTATCCACTTATCCTTCATATGGTGTAAGACATATGCACTCTATCTTATCTTAGTGAGCTTATGATATATGGTGCTACTTATGTTATGCTCTTCTTTGCTATCCTGCTTAGTGTTAGCCTTCTATTGCAAGATATGCCTTGTCTATAAAATATAGGGGGAGTGTTGATCCTAGTATGTGTGCCGTGCAGTCCAAAGCACCCATCTAGATTGCACACATCTAGGGGGAGCCCGTCTATATTTTAGAGAGGAGGGGTTTTCGTTTGCTCAATATTATTTTCCTTTGTGCAAATCCCGTATTGTCATCAATCCACCAAAAAGGGGGAGATTGTAAGGGCATATTTATCCCTAAGGTGTTTTGCTGATTGATCACAATGCTTTTGCGGACTAATCGTGTGCCTTGAGTTTCTCAGACGTTTCATCGCTAGGCACAAGACGGTTTGGTGCCCCTCGAAGACTATTGAAGACGGCGTTCTTTTTACGTTTTTTTGGTGGAATTGAGTCGTAGGAAAGCCGTACTATCAAGAGGGGGTCCGCTTCGGAAAGGTTCGGTTGGAATCATCACGTACACGTTTTCTTCCTTGTCTCCACCTTTCCCCTTGCGCTTTGGAGCATCCTCCGTTTATCCTCTTTGCATTATGTCTTGGTTGCTGATTTTGGGCTCGCGGTAGTACTGCTCCCCGGAGCGGTAGTACCGCAGGAACCTGCGGTAGTACTGGACCTCGGCGCGGTAGTACCGCAGGAGCCCACGGTAGTACCGCTCCTCAGGAGCTATAGTACCGTGCCCCCCAGGCCAAGTGCCGCTGCAATGCGGTAGTAGGGGCGGATGTAATTTTTTACATCCGCGCCCTCCGCGGTAGTACCGCACCTTGTGCGCGGTAGTACCGCGCGCCCTGGCCTGGCTCAGCCGCCACGCGGTAGTACCGCTCGCCATTTGCGGTAGTACCGTGTCGGACTTTTGCATCGATTGTTTTCCAGCGAAAGTTGGCACGGATGTAATTTTATTCATCCGCGTCCTTATAAGGCCAGTCCAGTCTAGCCTTGCGGTAGTACCGCAAGGGGGTGCGGTAGTACCGCGCCAGCGGTAGTACCGCCCTCCGCCTCTGCGCGTCAGGCTTGTCCTCGCTCCTGCTGTGGCTACGGTAGTACCATGGGCTGTCACCGTAGTACCGTGAGGCCTTGCGGTAGTACCGCTTGCCTGGTGCGGTAGTACCGCAAGTCGCGGGCTGGTTAGGTGGATAATGGTTGGATTTAGTTCTCGACTATAAAAGGGGTGTCTTCTTCCTCTAGTTGACCACTTCTTCCAACCCTAAGCTCCATTGTTGCTCCAAGCTCCATTTTCGCCCGATCTCACTCCCTAGCCAATCAAACTTGTTGATTTGCCCGGGATTGGTTGAGAAGGCCCCGATCTACACTTCCACCAAGAGAAATTTGATTCCCCCCCACTAATCCCTTGCGGATCTTGTTACTCTTGGGTGTTTGAGCACCCTAGACGGTTGAGGTCACCGCAGAGCCATAGTCCATTGTGGTGAAGCTTCATGGTGTCGTTGGGAGCCTCCAATTAAGTTGTGGAGATTGCCCCAACCTTGTTTGTAAAGGTTCGGTCGCCGCCTCCAAGGGCACCAATAGTGGAATCACGACATCTCGCATTGTGTGAGGGCATGAGGAGAATACGGTGGCCCTAGTGGCTTCTTGGGGAGCATTGTGCCTCCACACCGCTCCAACGGAGACGTACTTCCCCTCAAAGGGAAGGAACTTCGGTAACACATCCTGGTCTTCACCGGCTCCACTCTTGGTTATCTCGTGCCTTTACTTGTGCAAGCTTATTTGTGTTATATCTCTTGCTTGCTTGTGTGCTTATTGTTGTTGCATCATATAGGTTGCTCACCTAGTTGCATATCTAGACAACCTACTTTGATGCAAAGTTTAAATTGGTAAAGAAAAGCTAAAAATTGTTAGTTGCCTATTCACCCCCTCCCCCTCTAGTCAACTATATCGATCCTTTCAACTACGATGAGACTTTCTCACCCGTAGCGATGCTTAAGTCTGTCCGAATCATGTTAGCAATTGTCGCATTTTATGATTATGAAATTTGGCAAATGGATGTCAAAACTGCATTCCCGAATGGATTTCTGGAAGAAGAGTTGTATATGATGCAACCAAAAGGTTTTGTCGATCCAAAGGGTGCTAAAAAATGTGCAAGCTCCAGCGATCCATTTATGGACTGGTGCAAGCCTCTCGGAGTTGGAATAAACATTTTGATAGTGTGATCAAAGCATATGGTTTTATACAGACTTCTGGAGAAGCCTGTATTTACAAGAAAGTGAGTGGGAGCTCTGTAGCATTTCTAGTATTATATGTGGATGACATATTGTTGATTGGAAATGATATAGAATTTCTGGATAGCATAAAATGATACTTGAATAAGTGTTTTTTCTATGAAAGACCTCGGTGAAGCTGCTTACATATTGGGCATCAAGATATATAGAGATAGATCAAGACACTTAATTGGACTTTCACAAAGCACATACCTTGATAAGATTTTTAAGAAGTTCAAAATGGATCAGTCAACGAAAGGGTTCTTGCCTGTGTTACAAGGAGTGAAGTTGAGTGAGACTCAATGCCCAACCACTGCAGAAGATAGAGAGAAAATGAAGTCATTCCCCATGCCTCCGCCATAGGTTCTATCATGTATGCAATGTTGTGTAGCAGACCTGATGTGTGCCTTGCTATAAGTATAGTAGGGAGGTACCAAAGTAATCCAGGAGTGGATCACTGGACAGCGGTCAAGAACATCCTGAAATACCTGGAAAGGACTAAGGATATGTTTCTCGTCTATGGAGGTGACAAAGAGCTCGTTGTAAACGGTTACGTCGATGCAAGCTTTGACACTGGTCCGGATGACTCTAAGTCACAAATCGGATACATGTTTATATTGAATGGTGGAGCTGTTAGTTGGTGCAGTTCCAAACAGAGCGTCGTGGCGGGATCTACATGTGAAGCGGAGTACATAGCTACTTCGGAAGCAGCAAATGAAGGAGTCTGGTTGAAGGAGTTCATATCCGATCTAGGTGCCATACCTAGTGCATCGGGTCCAATGAAAATCTTGTGACAATACTGGTGCAATTGCCTTGGCAAAGGAATCCAGATTTCACAAGAAAACCAAGCACATCAAGAGACGCTTCAAATCCATCCGTCATCAAGTGTCGGAAGGGGACATAGAGATTTGCAAGATACATACGGATCTGAATGTTGCAGACCCGTTGACTAAGTCTCTCTCACGAGCAAAACATGATCAGCACCAAGACTCCATGGGTGTTAGACTCATTACAATGTAATCTAGATTATTGACTCTAGTGCAAGTGGGCGACTGAAGGAAATATGCCCTAGAGACAATAATAAAGTTGTTATTTATATTTCCTTCTATCATGCTAAATGTTTATTATTCATGCTAGAATTGTATTAACCGGAAACTTAGTACATGTGTGAATACATAGACAGACAGAGTGTCACTAGTATGCCTCTACTTGACTAGCTCGTTAATCAAAGATGGTTAAGTTTCCTAGCTATAGACATGAGTTGTCATTTGATGAATGGGATCACATCATTAGAGAATGATGTGATTGACAAGACCCATCCGTTAGCTTAGCACTATGATCGTTTAGTTTGTTGCTATTGCTTTCTTCATGACTTATACATGTTCCTATGACTATGAGATTATGCAACTCCCGAATACCGGAGGAACACTTAGTGTGCTATCAAACGTCACAACATAACTGGGTGATTATAAAGATGCTCTACAGGTGTCTTCGATGGTGTTTGTTGAGTTGGCATAGATCGAGATTAGGATTTGTCACTCCGTGTATCGGAGAGGTATATCTGGGCCCTCTCGGTAATGCACATCACTATAAGCCTTGCAAGCAATGTGACTAATGAGTTAGTTGCGGGATGATGCTTTACGGAACGAGTAAAGAGACTTGCCGGTAACGAGATTGAACTAGGTATGGTGATACCGACGATCGAATCTCGGGCAAGTAACATACCGATGACAAAGGGAACAACGTATGTTGTTATGCGGTTTGACCGATAAAGATCTTCGTAGAATATGTAGGATCCAATATGAGCATCCAGGTTCCGCTATGGTTTATTGGCCGGAGATGTGTCTCGGTCATGTCTACATAGTTCTCGAACCCGTAGGGTCTGCACGCTTAAAGTTCGGTGACAATTTATATTATGAGTTTATGTGATTTGATGACCGAAGGTTGTTTGGAGTCCCGGATGAGATCATGGACATGACGAGGAGTCTCGAAATGGTCGAGAGATAAATATTCATATATTGGAAGGCTACATTCGGACACCGGAATTGTTCGGGTCGTTTCTGATAAGTTCGGAGTACCCGGGGTTACCGGAACCCCCCCCCCCTCCACGGGAAGCTATTGGGCCTCATGGGCCTTAGTGGAAAAGAGAGAGGGCCGGCCAGGAGGTGGCGCGCGCCCCCTTGCCCCAATCCGAATTGGACAAGGGGAGGGGGCGGCGCCCCCTCCTTCCTTCTCTCCTCGTCCTCCTTCCCCCCTTCTCCCACTTGGAATAGGAAAAGGGGGGCCGAATCCTACTAGGTTTGGAGTCCTAGTAGGACACCACCCCATGGAGCGCCTCCTCCCTTGGCCGGCCTCCTCCCCCCTCCTTTATATACGTGGGGAGGGGCGCACCCTAGAACACACAAGTTGATCTTTTAGCCATGTGCGGTGCCCCCCTCCACAGAAACACACCTTGGTCATAGTCGTAGTGCTTAGGCGAAGCCCTGCGCCAGTAACTTCATCATCACCGTCACCACGCCGTCGTGCTGACGAAACTCTCCCTCGGCCTCAACTGGATCAAGAGTTCGAGGGACGTCACCGAGCTGAACGTGTGCAAATCACGGAGGTGCCGTGCGTTCGGTACTTGGATCGGTTGAATCGCGAAGACGTTCGACTACATCAACTGCGTTACTTAACGCTTCTGCTTTCGGTCTACGAGGGTACGTGGAGACACTCTCCCCGTTCGTTGCTATGCTTCTCCTAGATAGATCTTGCGTGATCGTAGGAATTTTTTTGAAATACTACGTTCCCCAACAATCTTCATCAACCTTGCGGCCTCCATGATGATGCATGAGTAGTTCGTACATGACCTACGGGTCCATAGCAATAGCTAGATCTCTCTCTCTCTCTCTCTCTCTCTCTCTTAAATACAATGTTCTCTTCGGAGATCGATTTGATGTAATCCTTTTGCGATGTGTTTGCTGGGATGCGATGAATTATGTGTTTATGATCAGATTATTCATTGAAAGTAATCGAGTCTTTGCCGAACTTTATTATGTGTGAGTTTATAGCTATGTATTTATCTTCGATCTATCCATTTAGTTTGGCCAACTAGATTGATGTATCTTCAGTGGGGGAGGCGCACGGTAGTAGGTTCAATATTCCAGTGTCTTTACTTTGTGACAGGAGGAGTAGCCAGGCACGTATTTTTATTGTTGCTACTAATGGTAAAACGACGGGGTTCGAACATATTATTTGATCTTACTTTGTCTATATTATGTCTTCGTGCTCCAAGCATTACTTTGTTTGTTATGAACTTAATACCTTAAGATGCATCTTGGATAGCGGTCGAGGGGTGGAGTAATAATAGTAGATGCAGAATCATTTCGGTCTACTTGTCACGGACGTAATGCCTATATATTGATCATACCATGAATAACGTCATAACTATGTGCTTTTTTATCAATTGCCCAACAGTAATTTCATCCACCGTTACTACGCTCATGAGAGAGATGCCTCTAGTTGAAGCTATGGCCCCGGTTCCATTCACTTTGTATTACTAAAACTCTAAATACCTTGCTGCAATTTATTATCTTTTTATTTTGTTTTCCAATTTATCAATCTATCATTACAAGAATTGATCCTTGCAACTAACGAGTACAAGGGGATTGACAACCCTCTTTCCCGCGTTGGATGCAAGTATTTGTTTTGTATGTGTGCAGGTACTATTTACATTTGTTTGCGTGAGTCTCCTACTGGTTTGATAAACCTTGGTTCTTAACTGAGGAAAATATTATTTGCTACTATACTACATCACCCTTCCTCTTCGGGGAAATCCCAACGCCTATTTTTATTAGTTGGTCCGCTTGTCACCCACCCGTCCCTCTCAGTATTTTTATTAGCTGGCTCACCCCCACCGCTCGATGCGCACTCTGCTCCGATGCGCCCCTGCTCCGCCCCGCTCGAGCGCCCTCGCCGCCCGTGCACCGGCCCGCTCGCCGCCCTCGGGGTCCTCATCGTCGCTCCGTATCCCGGAGCAAGAGTTGGTCCGGTGGTGCTCTTAGAGCGGGGGTTGGAGGCCGTCGGTGGTGTCGGAGCCGCGAGTCTCCTCCTCCCCACGCCGCGTCGGCCGGCGCGTGCCCTCCTCCGTCAGCTGCGAGCTGCGTGCAGGCGGGCGGCTGGACGGGAGGCGGGTGCAAGCGCAGCGGCCGTGGCGGGACTCGTGAGCGGGCGGGCGGGGCAGGAGCGGCAGGACACGGGACGTGGAAGCGGGCGGGCACGGCGGCAGCGGCGGGACATGGGCGCGGCAGGATCGGCAGGACGCGGGCACAACGGCCGTGGCGGGATGCTGGAGCGGGCGGACGCGGGAGGACGAGGGCACGGCGGAGGCGGCGGGACGTGGGAGCGGCAGACGCGGCGGCGGGACACGGGTGCGGCAGGACGCGGGCGCGGCAAGATCAACAGGACGCCGGTGCGACAGCGGGCGCACAAGAGCTCGGTGCTAGCGTCGACGAGCAGTTCAGAGTGGCGGCCCATCAGGTGTTTGACGAAATGCCGGGTTGCACATGCCCAAAATGCGTCTGTCCTGCGTTGGGCATACTGGCTAACCTAAATGAAAAACGGACATGGATGTCCGATCGGTCGATCGAAACAGACAGAAAACGAACAAAATCCGCGTCTGTTTGGTTCGCTGCGTTGGAATTGGTCTAACCGAACAAGGCCGCGGTTTATTCATGCTAGTTTTCCGAATCACAAAAAAAAAGCTTAAAACCATTGATGATTTTTGGTGTGCTCAGATGGGAGCATGTTGAGGAGAGCAGGCGCGCCTCTCGTTTCCATACTCTCGCACACCACAGCGACGGCCCGGGCCCGGAGGCCCACATATGCTCTGATGATTCTCATCGCAATCCGCAACCACGTCTTGGACCTCGATGCCGTCAGCGTGGCGCCGCTCGGTAAGGCGCCGCGCGCCCGTGAGCGAGCGGGAGGAGGGCCGGCGGGAGCTGGGGCGTAGGGTGGAGGAGCTGGAGGAGGCGGTCGAGGGGCTTCGTGGGGAGAAGAACGCGGCGGAGGCGGAGGAAGCGGCGCTGTGCGCGGAGCTGAACGCGGAGCGCGGTGCGGCGGAGTCCGCGGCGCGCGAGACCATGTCGATGATCGAGCGGCTTCAGCGGGAGAAGGCGGCCGCGCTCCTGGAAGCGCGCCAGTTCCGCCGACTGGCCGAGGGACGCGTCGAGCGCGACCGGCAGCTCCACAACGAGCTCGCGTCGTTGTCGGCCCTCGCCGGCGGTTACCTCGCCCTCCTCCACGCCCACGGCATCGGCCCCGCCGACGAGAACTGTTACCATGAGGAGGAGCGTCCCGTAGAAGTAGAACACGTCGAACCGAAGGTCGACGGGGAGTGTAGCGGCGCTGGCGGCGAGAGTGTCATGGTGGTCAAGAAGTCGGTCCCGCCGCCTCCCGCGGAGGAGATGGAGTACACGAAAGACATGGGGTGCGCGGCCGCGGCGAAGGCCGTGGCTGTGGAGTACACGGAAGAGGAGCGCGTGGATGGCGCGCTGGACCTGTACGCGAGGGTCGAGGCGCTGGAGGCGGGCAGGGCGGCCACACGGAGGGAGGTGGCGGCGCTGCGAGCCGAGCCAGCGCGAGCGGTGCTAGCAAGGGACATGGCACGGCGCCTGTGTCGTGAATCCGCGGCCGTCACGATGGCGCAGAAGCCGCGCTTCTCCGTGGTCGCCATTTGCGAGGTACGTATACTAGCATCATTCGCAGGCCTGCAGGTCTGACTCAGTCTTTCTCTGACGCTATTAGCATGCAGTACTCCGGTTCACAACGTTCGTAGTAGTAACTTCAAATTCATTTAATTTGTACAGTGGTTCTTCCCCATGATCCTAAGGAGCAAGAGATGTTTTACGGCCAGGTCCGCGCAAGTGGCGCTTCTGACCAAAAATGTTCTTCTGTCTTTCAGTCGCAGTTTTCACAAGACGCGAAGAACGTTTCCTGAATCTCTCACGCTGGCGTTTGGCTTGTCGTCGGCGCTCCTCGGCATGCTTCTACTTCTAGAGAGATTCACGGCTGCAGCGCATCGCCGCCGGCGATCATTGCTGGACTCATAGCAGCTGTTGATAGGCTATATATAGGTCCTGCAACCAAAAGCATGTGATTCAAGCACGTCTTCTAACTTACTGTACATTTGAAGTGCCGCGTAAACAATAATCCGTAATGCAGTTTTTCTTTTAATGTTGGTATAGGAGAGCTCGCTGCATCAGGCTTGAATCTTTACATAGCTCTGCTAGTTTTTTCTTTCGAATATCTTTTTTGTTGACGAACTTTTCTTTCGAATATCGGGTGCCCACTGACCACACGCTCTGTTCATGACGTGCTCTCACGCCGTGCACATGATATAACGAACTCCCTGCATGTAGGTTGTAAGGCATCTACGGCCTGGACTTGCAAATCTGGCCCTTCAAACGCCCGCGACACGCCTTAAATATTATACCGTACATTCACATACCGTAAATTTCTATCCTTGAATTGCAATCCATGCACGTCGATCATACGGTATAAACTGTTTGAATGCCAAAGTTTAAAACAAATTAAAACAAATCATAGTTCAACAAATCGGACATTGCAAAATGAAATCAATGGCCGAGCGTGACGGATGCCCTCGGTTCACTAGCTGGGCGCCTGCTTCGGGCGGAATGCGTCCTGCTCGTCCTGCTCTGCCTGCATCCGGGCAGCCTCCTCAGCCTGTAGCCGGGCTGCCTGCTCCGCCTGCATCTGGGCCGCCTCCTCCGCCTGCATTCGGGCCGCAGCCGCCCTCGCCGCCTCGTAGTCCCTAAGGTCATTGATCTCCTTCTTCTTGTCCGCAACCACTTCTTCGCATGCTCATCCAAGAGGGTCTCGTCCGCCAACATGATCCTCGCATATTCCGCGTCCCGTGTGAGTTCCAACCTCTCCTTCTCAAGCTCTATGTCGCCAAATGTCTTGGCCTTCTCGAACTCCCATTTGATCGCTGCTTGTTGCTTCTCCAACTGGATCTTCTCTCTCTCTCAATTTCGAGCTTCTTCTCCGCCCTCTTTCGGTTCCACTCCATCCTTTCCCTTTGCGCATCCAACATGAGCTTGTACCTCTCCTCCTTCTTGTTCTCCCTCACCGAAAAAATGCCCGTCCATCTGGACGACATTTTGGTAGCCGCGGCATCACTGGCGGCACGTGCCTTCTCCCAGTTTTTTCCCAAGACTTGGCGGTTGTCCTTTGGCACGGTGGCTTTTCCATTCGTCACGACAACATCGTCCTCTTCATCGTCCAACCCAATTGATTGGTTGGAGCTTGAGCCATCATTCCTCTTCTTGCCGGACTTGAGGCCGGCCACAACTTGGTTCCACTTCGGCTTGCCATTCAATATGACCCAACAATGGCTAAAAGCAAATGGCTTCTTCTCCACCTCGTGATACAAAGTGGCCGCCACCGCCGTCTAGAAAACAACATATGTATGAGCACGAGAATGCAAACACAAGAAGCATATGGTGTGGATGACAAGATGAGGCAATCGAGCTTACGTGAGTTGCGACGCCGCCGCCGCCTCCCTCTCTCCTTGTCGACGTCGCCGCAACTTGAGGGCAACGTTCTCCGCCTTGCAAGTCGCAGCCGACGAATTGACGCCGCCGACGGACGAGGCGGACTGCGTCTCCGTCGCGGCGGTGTGGGTCAGGCTGGACGACATCTTCGGCGGTTGATAGGGACCGGAGGTGAGGATTGAGAGCAAGGGTGGAGGACGGCGAGGGTCCGGTCGCGGGAAAGGTTGGAGGGCGACGGGAGGAGGAGGAAGGGTTTGATGGATTTGGTGCAATTTGAGGTGGGGTCGGGCTATCGGGTCCGACATGGCGGGCGTGCCCGGGCGCCCCATATCCACCCCATATTTGGACTGGATATGGGGGGGTGCCGGTCAGCCCGGGCATTTGAGGCCCGTTTAAGAAGCCCGTCTAGGTCAAAAAATCATGACCGGACAGTGACCGGACGGCCCACCCAGACGTATGAGACAGGTTTGAGAGGTCCGGTTGTAGATGCTCTAAAACTTTCCATCACAGAAGCAAAACTTGCTAATTTTTCACAAAACATGACGTACTAACAAGAATGAGACGTGTGAAACAATCATCGGCTCATCGCGTTTTTTTAGAGCATGCAAATTGCATGTCTTAGCTCTATAGAAGATGGAGGATAAATTACAAGAAAGGCAGATCCGCTCCCACCATAACATGGTGAGAAGCAAAACTGACTCCAACACGAACGCACACGTTACAACCACAAAGCATAAGAGCATGTTATAAACTGATCAACAAAACCGCGTCTCGACTAACGATCGGTCACCTTGGAAGAGCAATAAGTCTAAAAGAATTATCACCAACCACCCTTGAGTCACCGGCATGACACCATGATCTCCATCATCGTGTCTTCACGTGGTTGTCTTGCCAACTATTGCTTCTACAACTATTGTTAACACATAGCGATAAAGTAAAGCAATCACATGGCGTTTATTAGTTGACACGCATGTCATAAAATAAATTAAAGACAACCATATGGCTCCTGCTGGTCGGAATACTCATCGACATGCAAGTCGTGAACCTATTACAAGACATGATCATCTCATACATCAACATATACCACATCACGTTTTGGCCATACCACATCACAACATGCCCTGCAAAAACAAGTTAGACGTCCTCTACTTTGTTGTTGCAAATTTTACGTGGTTGCTATGGGCAAGTAGCAAGAACCGTTCTTACCTACGCAAAGCCATAATGGTGATAATCAAGTTGGCTTTCAACCTTCTACAAGGACTGACTTTTTAAATCATATTCAACTAAGGTAGGAGTGAAAGTGCGTTATATCGACTAGAGGGGGGTGGATAGGCGATTTTTATGAATTCTTCACTGAGGAATTTGCGGGTGAGAAAATTCCTTAGCGAAGAACTACTTGCAGCGGAATAAGTACTCAGAAGTAAACATAACAGGATACAAGCATGGTCATCATGATGAAATGAAGACAGGCACAGAGTACAGAAAGCGTAAACACAGGATAACACAGGATGAAGACAAACAGACTGAAGAAATTGAACTGAGGAAATTGAGAAAGTCTTCAGTCAAAGTCTTCAAACACAGATGTGACAAGCACACAACACAGTAATGAGGAAATGAAAGAGTTGAGGAAATAGAACCAGTTGGCTTGGTGAAGACAATGATTTGGTAGACCAGTTCCAACTGCTGTCTCAGTTGTACATCTGGTTGGAGCGGCTAGGTATTTAAACCTGAGGACACACAGTCCCGGACACACAGTCCTCACCGTATTCTCCTTGAACTAAGGTCACACAGACCTCGTCCAATCACTCGTGGTAAGTCTTCAGGTGACTTCGGAACCTTCACAAACTCGATCACTCGGCGATCCACAATTCCTCTTGGATGCTCTAGACCATGACGCCTAACCGTTTGGAAGAAGCACTGTCTTCAAAGGTAACAAGCGTCGGATCCACGCAGGATCAATATCTTCAGTGATGCTCAATCACTTTGGGTTTGTAGGTGTTTGGGTTTGGGTTTTTCCCCACTTGATGATTTTTGCTCAAAGTCCTCGGAGGATGGGATGCTCTCAAATGACAAGTGTCAGTTTCTCTCGAAGCAGCCAACCAGCTAGTGGTTGTAGGGGGCGGTTATTTATAGCCTAGGGAGCAGCCCGACATGATAAGACATAAATGCCCTTCAATGATATGACCGTTAGGTGGGTAGATATTTTGGGACAGCTGGCGCATAGCACAGCAACGGTCGGAAATTTGAGTATCAAATTCCTCAGGGCTATCATGTTCCTCACTGTGTAGGCAATCCGCACTGGCGAATTCCTAACTCCTCAGTCAGAACAAATTCCTTAGAGACCAGAAGAACTTCGTCTTTGTCACTGAAGAATATGACTGAACTGTATGAGATTTCCAGTGGCTTCACCCGAAGGGATTGGTAGGTGTAGGATTTTGAGTTGAGCATCACATGAAATTTTTTCCTTAGTATTTCCTCGACCCCCTTTAACAGTACGGTGTTTCCTATGACTCAAGAAAGAGAAAATGAAACTACGAAAATAAAAAGTCTTCACGCTTCATGTTCCTCAAATGAATACCAAGTCTTCAAGGTCACACCAATTTCTTCACTTTCAAAATCTTCAGAAATCCAAAGTCTTCAGCCGAAGAACTTCATTTTTAGGGGTCGACTTTCTCTGTAAATATCAAACTCCTCATAGACTTATAGACCTGTGTACACTCATAAACACATTAGTCCCTTAACCTATAAGTCTTCAATACACCAAAATCACTAAGGGGCACTAGATGCACTTACAATCTCCCCCTTTTTGGTGATTGATGACAATATAGGTTAAGTTTTCAACGGGGATAAACATATGAAGTGTAAATACTGATATTGAGGAATTTGATTGCAAGATATAGAAGAACTCCCCCTAAAGATGTGCATAGTGAGGAATTTGCTTTTGAAGCAATGCACACTTGAAGAGTTGAATCATGGAGATCTCCCCCTATATCTTGTAATTCATACATGCATTTGACATAATATATGAAGAATTTGAAATGCATGATGAAATATGGTGACTAATGTAATTCAGCATGCGTGCAATAACATCAATGAGGAATAAGCATGCAGAAGAACAACAAAAGTATCAGGCCACCATAGAGTTTTAAGTTTACAACTCGATCCAACAAAGTCATCAGAAGAACGAGAGTTGTAACTTAGAAAAAAAATGCCCATAAAAGATAGACCCGCTTGAAGACTAACTCAAATTTCTCCCCCTTTGTCATCGAATGACCAAAAGGTTCGAAAATGAGGACTAACGCCCCTGAAGAATATCAAGCTGATGAAGGAGCGCCAGCGTTGTTGGGGTCGTTTGTTGATGTAGGGCCTGCCGCAGTGTCGTCCAAGTCTTCGTGCTCGTCGGTTTCGCGCGATGAAGAATAGGAGATGGCCACCAAGGAAGGAACCTTGACCTTCTTGTATTTCTTCGGTGGAGGTGCAGACCAGTCAAAGTCTTCCTTGAGACCCATTTTCTTCAGATCTTCTGCGCTATAAATGTGAGACAGAACAGCCCAGGTACGGTTGAAGGTTTCATGGAGGTAGTAATGGATTTTCTTCACTGCATTGTGGGTAGCAGTCATGTTGTGAAGAATTGAACCAAACTGACGCTTGACCCATTTGTGATTGCGATCAACCTTCTGGTGAAGCTCACGGTCAGTCATCACCCTGGGAGCTGTGCCTTGAGGATTTGGCTTGGTTGCGTTGGCGGCAGAGTCATGGGTGGTAGAGTCATCATTGGTGGAGTAGGATGCAGCCTTGCAAAATTGACCATCCAATGGACGAATGCCTTCATCAATAACAGCAGTAGCTTTGCCCTTTTCATCAACTGAGGAAACTGTCCGTTTGAGGACTTCAATCGGGGGCAAGTAGCTGCAATGGTTCAGTGTATCAGCTTTGTAGTTGAGTGAAGACCTTGTTCTGATGAATCTCATAATCCACGGAGCATAAGGCTTCAACTCAAACGGTGACATTGCGACATTGGCCAGAGTCCTCATGAAGAAATCATGGAAGTTGACGGGAACGCCATGAATGATACTGAAAAGCAGATTCTTCATGATGCCAACGACTTCTTCTTCATTCGAGTCATGGCCCTTGATAGGACTCAATGTCTTCGTCAGAATGCGATAGACAGTCCGAGGCACATATAACAATTCCTTCACAAGGAATTTTGTTCTTGGGGCCTGACCTGGCTTCAATGGCTTCATCAGCACTTGCATATAGTGATCTGTAAGCTCAGGTTCACTGTAGACGCAACGAGCAGCTTCAAGGGGAGGACTGAGAGGCAAAGCACGAAGCAATTCAGTAGCTGGTGCCTTGTAGTGAGTATTTTCAGACATCCAGTCCAGCACCCATGAATTCACATCTTCAGAGTCTCCGGTGATGTGCAGAGTTGCATAAAATTGAAGAATGAGCTCTTCATCCCAATCACATATATCAGTGCAGAAATTTAACAGCCCAGCGTCGTGAAGAACACTGAGGACTGGCACGAAGCATGGCAAAGATTCCATATCCACGTGAGGAATGTGCTCATGATCGAAGACTTTGTCTTTGTTGAACAGCACTGAGGAATAAAAATTTGCCTGGCTGGTAGTCCAGAAACGTCTCTTCCTAATGCGAGCAGAGTCATAGGGGTTGTAATCAGTGAAGAATACGTGCTCGCCGAAGAAATCATTAGCCTTGAATTTTTGCTTCCTTGAGAATGGATCCTTTGGTTTGGGCAGAGGAGTGTCAGTCAGTTGCATTACAACCCCAGGAATCGCAATCTCAGGTTCTTCAGACTGAGGAATTTCTGGTTCCTCTTCAGTGGCAGTCTGTGTCGTCAATTCTTCATGTACATTTTCTTCAGCACTAGTGGCTGGGATTTCTTCATGGACAGACGGTGTGGCATGAGCTTCATCAGATCCCATTTGAACTGTAGTTGCTTGGGACTGAGGAATTTGTTGCAATGGTGTGAAGAGTGGAGAGTTGGGGTGCTGACTTTCCCAAAAGTCATCATTCAACACTGGTGTGGTATAGCCAATGTCCACATCTTCATCTTCTATTTCTTCAATGCCGGCCTCTTCAGTAGTAAACTGAGGCATAGGCGAGGAAACAGCTGGAGTTGAAGGGATTTCATCCACTTCAATTTCTTCATCCATCTGCTCTGACGAAGCAGCAGAAGGATTTTCTTCATCAGATCCGCTAGGGATCACATATTCTTCATCAAAAGGAACAAGGTCCTTTGATGGCATGGTTGAGATCGGAACAGCATCAATGGGGTTTGCAACTGAGCTGGTCAATTTCTTCATCTTCTTCGGAGCTGAAGAATCTGATGAAGCTGATGCTTTCCTTTTCTTCACTGCTGCACGCTCTGCAGCCTTGGTCTTCTTCACATCTGATGCAGATGGAAGGATTGGAGTTGGAGTAGGCGCAGGAGGAGCAGAGGAATGTGGTTGATTTTCTTCAGGCACAACTGATGCAGTTGCCCTGACCTCTTCATTTTCTTCAGGCGCACCACTAGTGGATGCCCTGGCTATTTCATCAGCGGCTGGAATGCAGTCATCAGCCCTGGAACTCATATTTTCTTTAGCAGCCTGAATGTCATCAGCGGTGCTGGCATGTTCTTCAGTTGGCTGAGCAGATGCTTCAGCCTGAGGAATTTCTTGTTGTGATGGAGCTGCAACATTTGAGGTGAACTTCTCAGTCAGTTTAACAAACCTGACCTTGGCTCCTTTCCAATCAGCATAGTAAGCATTGAAATCATCGCTGAGGACTTTGATTTCAGACTGGATCTTCACAACATCATCAGTTGTCATAGAGACAACGTTGTTCTTCAGGAATTTCTCCTTCTTGTATTGCGCTTTCTTGATCTGCCTGGCGTTCTCAAATTTCCATTTCTCTTCTTGGATGAAGGCAGTCAGCATATGACTTTGGCCAGGAGTCAACTTGAAATCAGGCATAGGAGTGTTTGGGTCCTTGTTCCAGAGATCAATGTAATCGAGGATCAACTTTGGATCCAAAAGCAGAGGCACATTTGTGCCCTTGGCTCTAGCGGCCCTGACTTGCCTATCTCTGATGATTTCAGCAAGTTCTTCATCATCAGCTTCGTCTTCTTCAAACGGCACTTGGAAGGCGACCTGCTTCTTGTGAGGACTTGGGCGAGAACCTCGTCCAGAAGTGGTCTTTGTCTTCAGCAGAGAGGGTCCTGTTGAAGAATTTGGAGCAGCTGAGGAACTAGCTGAAGCTCCTGAGGCAATAGAGATGCCTGTAGTCATTTGGTACGTGGCAAGATGCACAGGTGCTGAGGATTTGGTCGGAGCAGCTGAGGACTTTGGAGGAGCTGAGGATTTTGGAGGAGCAGGAGCAGCGTGAGGAATTGGCCGTGAGGGCTTTGAGGATTCTGGCCGTCAGGGCTTTGCTGAGGAACTTGGCCTTGAGGGCATTGAAGGTGAAGCACTTGGCTTACGCGCAGGCTTCTTTGCCATGGATTTCTTCGGCTTGACAGAGGCCTCAGCAGTAGCAGCAGCAGAGTCTTCATTGAATTTCCTCACTGCTTCTCTGGCTTGTCTAGCCAGCTTGGCCTGGCGCTTGGCCCATTCATCAGGATAATCCTCACCACGCTTGAGGCTAGTGAGATCAACTTCTTGGCTAGGTGCCAACGGAGGTCTTGGGCATGGAGGATTGAGTGCGAATTTCTTCATATACTTGGGAGTAACATACCTGTACTCCCTCCACTCTCTTGCCCATCTCCTCTCTATCTTCTGAATGCGCACCTTGCGTTGATTTTTATCTTCCTCAGGGGGTGTGCAGTACCCAGCATAGATGTCCTCGGGAATTTCAAATGCAGTGTTGACCTCAGGCCTCTTTCCTCCTTTTTGTGGCTTCTTTCCATCAGCCATTTTCTTCAGATGAGGAATTTGAACAATTGAATTCTCTGAAGAAGTATGCAACTTTTCTTCGAGGAACGCTGCAAATGAGTTAAGTTGATGAGAACCTAGAGATTCAGCAGTGGACATGAGTACCTGTGAACAGAGTATAGTTGCGAGGAATTTTGGAGAGGTCATATGCGTTCTCAGAAGGTTTTTCAAAAAGAACAAGTTTGAGGAATTTGACCAGACGAGTCTTGAAGAATTTCACTAAGTGTTCTTTGTCTTAGGTTCAGAGTTGTATAGATCGAAGATCCACACAATTGAGGAATCTTGAAGAAAAATTATTGCTTAGAGAAACGAATCAAGAACAGATGACATGTGAGGTGTTTAGTGTGTGAAGAATTTGAAGAATAAACACCTTTGAAGATTTTGTAGAAATCATTTGAATCAAAGAGGGCAGTAAAAGTAACTTTTAATTACCCTGGACGAAGAACACGACGAACTGTGAGGTAGAGATGAGAAGTTCGTCTGTGCAGATCTTCCACGCCCTAACTCGGCGGAGGAAGACGGCTACGGCGGCGGCGGAGTGAAGATTTCCGCGGCCGGCGCGAGTACGACGGCGACGAGGTCGAGGCAGTGAAGCTCTTCCTCACCGGCGACGATGAAGTAGCGGCGGTGCTAGGGTTTGAGAAGCTCGATCTGGAGAGAGGTCGAGCGGAGTAAAGGAAGTGAGGAAGGGGAAGGGGCTATTTATAGCCACGGTGAAAAATTGTTCGCCCGAAGAAATTGGACGAACGTGCCACTGACCCTCCTCATTCGCTTGACATGTGTCACCCACGTACTGAGAAGTGTAGATTGTGTTAGATCGTGGGTGAATAGATAAGTATTTCGTGGGATGCGAAACGGTTTGAGCAGCAAAACCGAAAATTTTGGATAAGATAAGTTTTAACGTTCTGTTCGCAAATTCTTCAGGTGACAAGGACACAGTGAAGATTTTGAACGAGTTTCAAATAGAACGCACATGAAGAATTTGTGAATAGATTGGGTTGAGTATAGCATAGAGGGGGTAGGGTCCGATCACATTCACTTAGCAGAGAAAACAACTTGAAGAAATAGCAATAAGTGAATGCTCTAGAGGACATAAACTCATATATATATATATAGCCAATGAAGAAAAACGATGGAAACAGTGAAGATTTTGCAAAGTTGAAGAAAATGAACAACTGAGGAATTTCAAAACTGAGAAAAAAACTCAAATTGAAGATTTTCAACTTTTGGTGGCGTGACCCACCGTATAAGAATGATGATTTCAGACACCGCGTACAATTGTCGTAGGGTTCTGAGAATCAAATTCTTCGTTAATTTCTTCACACTTAGAGTGTTATTCTTCATTGATTGAAGAAAAACGTTTCTTCATGTGTTGCACATCTAAGTCATCAATTTTGCATAAGTGTTAGGATGAGTGTCCTTTTCAAAGAACATTCGAAGATTCTAGGATATTTAGCTCACACCGCAACTTGCTAAATCTCTTCTCATCCAAGGGCTTTGTGAAGATATCGGCTAGCTGTTCTTCAGTCTTCACATGCTCAATAGAAATGTCACCCTTCAACACATGATCGCGAAGAAAATGATGACGAATCTGAATGTGCTTTGTCTTCGAGTGCTGAACTGGGTTGTGAGCAATCTTGATGGCACTCTCATTGTCACAGTAGAGAGGCACATTCTTCATGTTGACGCCGTAGTCCTTGAGATTTTGCTTCATCCACAGCAATTGAGCACAACAAGAACCAGCAGCAGTGTACTCAGCTTCAGCAGTAGACAGTGATACACAGTTCTGTTTCTTCGAGGACCAACAGACCAAAGATCGTCTGAGGAAATGACATGTACCAGATGTTGACTTGCGGTCCACATGATCACCAGCATAGTTAGAGTCAGAATATCCAATGAGATCAAAAGCCGAGCCCTTGGGGTACCATAATCCAAGTGTTGGTGTGTGAGCTAGATATCGAAGAATATGCTTCACAGCCTTATGGTGTGATTCCTTCGGTGTAGCTTGAAATCGGGCACACATGCAAACACTAAGCATAATATCTAGCCTAGATGCACATAAATACAATAAAGAACCAATCATGGAGCGGTATACCTTTTGATCGAAGTCAATACCATTTTCATCAGTGCACAGATGGCCATTTGTGGGCATCGGAATTTTGACGCCTTTGCAATCTTGCATGCCGAATTTCCTCAGTACATCCTTGAGGTATTTCTCCTGAGATATGAATATGCCATTGCGCTGTTGACGAATTTGAAGACCTAAAAAGAATTTCAACTCTCCCATCATAGACATTTGATATTCTTCACTCATCATATAGGCAAATTCATCACTATAACGTTGGTCAGTACAGCCAAAGATAATATCATCAACATACATTTGGCACACAAACAATTCACCATCATAAGATTTAGTGAAAAGAGTAGGGTCGAGTGAACCGGGTTTGAAGCCTTTCTTCATGAGGAATTCCATCAAAGTATCATACCATGCCCGAGGGGCCTGCTTGAGGCCATAGAGGGCCTTATTGAGTCTGAAGACTTTGTCAGGATGGTTTGGATCTTCAAAACCTGGGGGTTGAGCAACATATACTTCTTCCTCAAGCTTACCATTGAGGAATGCACTTTTCACATCCATTTGATATAAAGTGATATCATGATGGTTAGCATAAGCAAGTAATATGCGAATAGCTTCAAGTCTAGCAACAGGTGCAAAAGTTTCATCGAAATATATTCCTTCAACCTGTGTGTAGCCTTGAGCTACAAGCTGTGCCTTATTCCTCACCACAAGGCCATTTTCATCTTGCTTGTTGCGGTAGATCCACTTTGTGCCAATGATATTGTGCTTGCGAGGATCTGGACGTTTAACCAGTTCCCAGACATTGTTGAGCTCGAATTGATGTAATTCTTCTTGCATGGCCTGAATCCACTCAGGCTCCAGAAATGCTTCATCTACCTTAGTGGGCTCTGTGATAGAGACAAAAGCATAGTGCCCACAAAAGTTGATAAATGTGAAGCTTTTGAGCGTGTGAGAGGACCTGGTGCTTCAATGTCATCGATGATCTTTTCAACTTGCACTTCTTTTGCAACGCGAGGATGAGTTGGTTGTCGTCGAGGAATTTGATCAGCATTTTCTTCAGCACCATTTTCTTCAGCATTTTCTTCAGGTGCATTAGCTCGACGTTCTCCACGTTCTGGAATGAATTCTTCAGCAGATTCTTCGGTAGGAATGACATCCTCAGTAGCCTTGAACTTGATAGTTTCCTCAGGTGCTGGTTCATCTATCACAGAGGGTAGGTGCTCTCTTTGCGAGCCATTAGTTTCATCGAACCGCACATCTACAATTTCAACAACCTTGTGAAGAACGTTGTTGAAGACTCTGTAGGTGTGCGGGTCCTTTCCGTAACCAAGCATAAAACCTTCATGTGCTTTCGGTGCAAATTTAGCATTGTGATGAGGATCTCTAATCCAACATTTAGCACCGAGGACTTTGAAATAACTCACATTGGGTTTCTTGTCAGTGAGGAGTTCATAGGCAGTCTTCTTGAAGAATTTGTGAAGATATACCCTGTTGATGATGTGGCACACAGTATAAATTGCCTCAATCCAGAAGTGACGAGGCGTCTTGTACTCATCAAGCATAGTGCGAGCCATCTCAACAAGAGTTCTGTTCTTGCGCTCCATGACGCCATTCTGCTGAGGAGTGTAAGGAGCAGATAACTCATGAGTAATACCAAGTTCATCAAGATAGTCATCAAGACCAGAATTCTTGAACTCAATTCCATTGTCACTTCTGATGTTCTTGATTTTCACACCGAAGTTGGTTGAAGCCCTCGAGGAAAATCGTTTGAAGACTTCCTGCACTTCATGTTTGTAAGTGACAATATGTACCCAAGTGTAACGAGAGTAATCATCAACAATAACAAAGCCATAGAGAGATGCATCATTTGTGACAGCTGAGTAATGATTAGGACCAAAGAGGTCCATGTGAAGCAATTCGAATGGTCGAGTAGTGGTCATGATAGTCTTCGCTGGATGCTTAGCCTTGGTCATCTTTCCAGCTTCACAGGCTCTGCATAAGTGATCCTTGAGGAATTTGACATTCTCAATGCCAATGACGTGCTTCTTCTTCGCAAGCATGTGCAAATTCCTCATGCCTGCATGACCAAGTCGTCGATGCCATAGCCAGCCTTCTGAAGCTTTTGCAAGTAGGCACACGGCTGGTTGCGGTCCTGTAGAGAAATCAACAATATACAAGTCTCCCCTCCTAAAGCCTTCGAAGACTTTGGAATTGTCAGCTTCCATAACCACAACACAACGATACTTGCCAAAGACAACAACCATATCAAGATCACAAAGCATTGAGACAGACATAAGGTTGTATCCTAAGGACTCGACAAGCATGACTTTGTCCATGTGTCGATCCTTTGTGATCGCAACCTTACCTAGACCCAATACCTGACTTTTGCCTTTGTCAGCGAAGATGATATGCTTCAGATGCGATGGTGATAAGGGAGCATCCATCAATAGATTCTTGTCACCAGTCATGTGATTTGTACATCCACTATCGAGGACCCACTCAGTGGCTTTGGGTTGATCATCCTGCAGATGAATTAGTGCAGCTTACGAACTTCATATACTTCATCAGTGAAGAATATGACATCACAATTCATCAGACCAATTTCATCAAGCAATGCAACAGTTAACACAATATGAGGACGTGAGAAATCAAAGTTCATTTCTTCATGATTTGCCTGCGTCCTTTCAGGCACTTTTCAGGTCTCCAGCAAATTCTTCAGACATTTGAGCACGTCTGGAGACCTGACCCTGCATAAGAGATTAGTCCTTTTTCTTCACCACCCACATCTGAAGGGGTGGCAAAGAGTTCATCACTCTACGAGCTCCATACGAGAAAGGTGGCATAGAAGCCAATCCATTTCATTTCACATAAGAGGAGTTAGGGCAAGCATATGAATAAGCAGAGAAATTCTTCGAGGAATTATGAACATAATGATTAGAAGAATAATGCTCATATTCATAGCCCTTATCTCTTCCCTGCGAAACAGAGTTGTTAGCACAATGATGTTCATATGAGGACTTTGATCCTTTTGAGGAATATGATCCACGTGAGGAATTCGATCCGTATGAGGACTTGGATCCATATGAAGAATTTGGTCCATATGAAGAATTTGATCTGGGGTTCCTATTCTTCACAGGTGGTGTCATGAGGACATTCACCTAAAGACTTTCAAGGCACCTTTTGGGAACCCAGATTTTCTTCATAGGAGAACCGTTCCTGCAGTTAGTGCCAACATATCTAGCAAATACTTCACCATTCTAATTTTTAAACAGTTTATAGTTGGAGTCAAATGACTCATCAGAAGAATGAGAAGATTCACATGTAAAGCCAGATAAATTAGATGGATCAACTGGAGGTCCCTTTGCAGCAACCCATGAGGTTTTGGGGTACTGCTCAGGCTTCCAATATGTACCATCAGCATTGAGTTTCCTCTCAAAGGCAATACCCTCTTTCCTAGGGTTCCTGTTGAGGATCTGCTTTTTAAGCACATCACAAAGAGTCTGATGCCCTTTAAGGCTTTTGTACATGCCTGTTAGGTACAATTCCTTCAGCCCTGCATCGTCAGTGATACTAGCAATGTCCTCAGATGAGGAATTAGTGATAGCAGAGACAGTTGAAGAATTTGTAGCATTAGAAGCATTTGAACATTCAGGTGAAGAATTAGCAGATTCACGTTCAATGCATTTCAAACATGGAGGAAAAAATTCTTCCTGAGCAGCGCTGATTTGTTATGCAAGTAATGAATCGCGCTCCTTCTGAAGATCTTCATAACTCACTCTTAGCTTCTCAAGATCTTGCTTTCTTTGAAGAAATTCATAAGAAAGCTTCTCATGATCAGATAGGAGAGTGTTATGACGACCTTGAAGGTTGTCAAACCTAGTCTAAAGTCTCTGAAGATTTTCAGTCAAGGTTTTAGTGCGATCCATTTCTTCACCCAACATATCATCACTTTTGTCTAGCATGTTTTGAACCTTTCAAAAGCCCTTTGTTGTTTCACAGCAATCTTAGCAAGTTTAGAGTAGCTGGGCTTGAGGTTTTCATCAGATTCATTCTCACTAGATTCAGAGGAGCTATATTTGAGTACCTTGGCACCCTTTGCCATGAAGCAATAGGTGGGAGCGTAGTCATCATTGCCTTCATCAGCCTTGTTGGTGAAGCCATTTTCTTCAGAGTTGAAGATAGACTTGCTGACGAATGCAGTAGCGAGACCTAGACTCGCTATTCCAGACTCGGACTCCTCAGATGCCTCCTCTTCCTCATGTTCCTCAGATTCAGCTTCAGAGTCCATTTCCTTGCCAATGAATGCCCGAGCCTTCTTGGAGCTGCTCTTCTTGTGAGATGAAGACTTCGAGGATTTTGATGATGAAGATTTTGAGGATTTCTTCTTTTTCTTCGCATCATCAGAACTGTAATCCTTGTATTTCTTCTTCTTTGATTCCTTTTCCCACTGAGGACAATCTTGAATGTAGTGTCCAGGTTTCTTGCATTTGTGACAAAGCCTCTTATTGTAGTCACTGGATGAGGAATCATTGCTCCTTGAGGATCTTCCAAAGCGACCACGTCTTGAGAACTTTTGAAATTTCTTCACGAGCAGTGCTAGTTCCTGGCTCAGTTCTTCAGAATCACCAAGGCTGCTGCCAGAGTCTTCATCTTCAGACTCAGAAACTGCCTTGGCCTTCAGTGCACGTGATCTACCATAGCTCAAACCATAGAGGTCTCTCTTTTCAGCAAGCTGGGACTCATGAGTATTTAGCCTTTCGAGGATATCAGCGGGATCAAGTGACTTGTAATCAGCACGTTCTTGTATCATCAATGCCAGAGTATCAAATGAGGAATCAAGCGATCTCAACAATTTCTTCACCACCTCATGGTCGGTGATGTCAGTGGCACCAAGCGCTTGAAGCTCATTTGAGATGTCAGTGAGGCGATCGAAGGTTTGTTGAACATTTTCATTGTCGAGTCTTTTGAAGCGGTTGAAGAGATTGCGAAGAACATCAACTCGAGAGTCACGCTGAGTTGAGACTCCTTCATTCACTTTGGACAGCCTATCCCAGATAAGCTTAGCAGTTTCCAAAGCACTCACTCTTCCATACTGTCCTTTCCTCAGATGGCCACATATGATATTCTTCGCTTGAGAATCGAGTTGCTTGAATCTCTTCACATCGGTAGCGTTCAGTGAGGGTGAGACGGAGGGAACACCATTTTCCACAACATACCAGAGATCGTTATCAATTGCCTCAAGATGCATTCACATCTTATTCTTCTAGTAGGGGTAGTCCGTCCCATCGAAGGTAGGACACCCAGCAGAGACCTTGATCATACCTGCGGTCGACATAACTAAAACTCCAGGCGGTTAAACCAAAATCACACAGAACAAGGGAGTACCTTGCTCTAATACCAATTGAAAGTGCGTTATATCGACTAGAGGGGGGTGAATAGGCACTTTTTATGAATTCTTCACTGAGGAATTTGCGGGTGAGGAAATTCCTTAGCGAAGAACTACTTGCAGCGGAATAAGTACTCAGAAGTAAACATAACAGGATACAAGCATGGTCATCATGATGAAATGAAGACAGGCACAGAGTACAGAAAGCGTAAACACAGGATAACACAGGATGAAGACAAGCAGACTGAAGAAATTGAACTGAGGAAATTGAGAAAGTCTTCAGTCAAAGTCTTCAAACACAGATGTGACAAGCACACAACACAGTAATGAGGAAATGAAAGAGTTGAGGAAATAGAACCAGTTGGCTTGGTGAAGACAATGATTTGGTAGACCAGTTCCAACTGCTATCTCAGTTGTACATCTGGTTGGAGCGGCTAGGTATTTAAACCTGAGGACACACAGTCCCGGACACACAGTCCTCACTGTATTCTCCTTGAACTAAGGTCACATAGACCTCGTCCAATCACTCGTGGTAAGTCTTCAGGTGACTTTCGAACCTTCACAAACTCGGTCACTCGGCGATCCACAATTCCTCTTGGATGCTCTAGACCATGACGCCTAACCGTCTGGAAGAAGCACAGTCTTCAAAGGTAACAAGCGTCGGATCCACGCAGGATCAATCTCTTCAGTGATGCTCAATCACTTTGGGTTTGTAGGTGTTTGGGTTTGGCTTTTTCCTCACTTGATGATTTTCGCTCAAAGTCCTCGGAGGATGGGATGCTCTCAAATGGCAAGTGTCAGTTTCTCTCGGAGCAGCCAACCAGCTAGTGGTTGTAGGGGGCGGCTATTTATAGCCTAGGGAGCAGCCCGACATGATAAGACATAAATGCCCTTCAATGATATGACCGTTAAGTGGGTAGATATTTTGGGACAGCTGGCGCATAGCACAACAACGTTCGGAAATTTGAGTATCAAATTCCTCAGGGCTATCATGTTCCTCACTGTGTAGGCAATACGCACTAGCGAATTCCTAACTCCTCAGTCAGAACAAATTCCTCAGAGACCAGAAGAACTTCGTCTCTGTCACTGAAGAATATGGCTGAACTGTATGAGATTTCCAATGGCTTCACCCGAAGGGATTGGTAGGTGTAGGATTTTGAGTTGAGCATCACATGGAAATTTTTCCTTAGTATTTCCTCGACCCCCTTTAACAGTACGGTGTTTCCTATGACTCAAGAAAGAGAAAATGAAACTACGAAAACAAAAGTCTTCACGCTTCATGTTCCTCAAATGAATACCAAGTCTTCAAGGTCACAACAATTTCTTCACTTTCAAAGTCTTCAGAAAGTCTTCAGAAATCCAAAGTCTTCAGTCGAAGAACTTCATTTTTAGGGGTCGACTTTCTCTGTAAATATCAAACTCCTCATAGACTTATAGACCTGTGTACACTCATAAACACATTAGTCCCTTAACCTATAAGTCTTCAATACACCAAAATCACTAAGGGGCACTAGATGCACTTACAAGGAGAGACAGACACCTGCCAGCCACCTTATGCAATACAAGTTGCATGTTAGTCGGTGGAACCGGTTTCATGTGCGAGGACATGTAAGGTTGGTCTGAGCCGCTTCATTCCACAATACCGCCGAATCCAAATAAGACAACAGAGGTAAGAGATGACCCACAAGTATATGGGATCAATTGTAGACTTTTTGATAAGTAAGAGTGTCAAACCCAACGAGGAGCAGAAGGAAATGACAAGTGGTTTTCAGCAAGGTAATGTCTGCAAGTGCTAGAATTGTAAGTAACAGAGTAGTTTGCTAGCAAGATAATTTGTAACGAGCAAGCAACGATAATAGTAAAAAAAGTGCAGCAAGGTAGCCCAATCCTTTTGAGGCAAAGGACAGGCCAAAACGGTCTCTTATAGTAAGCAAAGCGTTCTTGAGGGTACATGGGAATTTCATCTAGTCACTTTCATCATGTTGATTCGATTCGTGTGCGCTACTTTGATAATTTGATATGTGGGTGGACCGGTGCTTAGGTGTTGTTCTTACTTGAACAAACCACCTACTTATGATTAACCCCTCGCAAGCATCCGCAACTATGAGAAACGTATTAAGAATAAATTCTAACCATAGCAGTAAACTTTTGGATCCAATCGGTCCCTTACGGAATAGCGCATAAACTAGGGTTTAAGCTTTTGTTGCTCTCGCAACCCATCATCTAATTACTACTCCACAATGCATTCCCTTAGGCCCAAATATGTTGAAGTGTCATGTAGTCGACGTTCACATGACACCACTAAGGGAATCACAACATACAGACTATCAAAATATCAAACACATATCAAGTTCACATGATTATTTGCAACAAGATTTCTCCCGCGTCCTCCAGAATAAAAGTAACTACTCACAAGTGGTAAACATGCTCAAGATCAGAGGGGTATTAAATAGCATATTGGATCTGAACATATAATCTTCCACCAAATAAACCATATAGTAATCAACTACAATATGTAATCAACACTACTAGTCACCCACAAGCACCAATCTATAGTTCCGGTACGAAGATTGAATACAAGAAATGAACTAGGGTTTGAGAGGAGATGGTGTTGTTGAAGATGTTGATGGAGATTTCCCTCCCCAAGATGGGAGAGTTGTTGGTGATGATGATGACGATGATTTCCCCTCTGGGAGGGAAGTTCCCTCGGCGGAATCGCTCCGCCGGAGGGCAAAAGTGCTCCTGCCCAAGTTCCGCCTCGAGACGGCAGCGCTCCGTCCCTAAAGTCCTTCCCTTATTTTTTTCTAGGTAAAAATGACTTATATACCAAAAGATGGGCACCCGAGGTGGGCTGGGCTGAGCACAACCCACCAGGGCGCGCCTGGGGGCTCAGGCACACCCTGGTGTCTTGTGCTCACCAGGTGGCCCCCTCCGCTAGTTATTTGCTCTAGTATTTCTTATTTATTCCATAAAAATTCCCTGTGAAGTTTCAGATCATTTGGAGTTGTGCAGAATAGGTGGCCTGACGTAGCTTTTCAAGGTCCAGATTTCCAGCTACCGGAATTCTCCCTCTTTGTGTGTACCTTGCATATTATGAGAGAAAAGGCATTAGAATTACTCCAAATAGCAATATTATGCATAAAAACATCATAAATAACAGTAGGTAAACATGATGCAAAATGGACGTATCAACTCCACCAAGCTTAGACCTCGCTTGTCCTCAAGCGAAAACCGAAATCGAAAAACATGTCCACATGCTTAGAGAGAGAGGTGTTGATAAAAAACAAAATACGGACATAGAGCATCATGTAAATTATTATAATAGAAACAAACTTAAACATAAAACTTTTACCATAGAGCTTTTATCATAGACTTCTCATGAATAAGTAACAATGCATCACACCATCGAAGTATAAAGCATAAACTCTATTGGAAACCAACAAACTATGTTCTTAGTCAACTTTGCAACTACAATTCATCATCTTTTCAGGAAGGGTCACGTATCGGAGCCTTTAGGCAAGTCCACATACTCAACCATCTTATAGTCTTCTATGTTTGCTAACACTCACCGCATACACATGAGCAAAACATTTCAACCGGACACATAGAAAGATAGGGGCTTATAATTTTGCCTCCCAACGTATTCACCTCAAGGGTGATGTCAACAATAATAACTCATGCTACCCACATCCAATTGGATATATGTGCCTAGATCTTTCCTCACCACATGATGCTTGCCAAAAGAGAACATAAAAAGGAATAGAGAGAAAAACTTTGACTCTTGCATGAAAGTAAATACATAAAAGTAAAAGATAGGCCCTTCGCAGAGGGAAGCAGAGGTTGCCATGCGCTTTTTGTTTGTATGTTCAACCCCTTAGTGCCTAAGAATGTCACGTTATATTGCCCCTTATGATAGCAACCTTTATTATGCTGTCTGTCGCTTTTATTCTTTGCTATCACAAGTTCGTACAACGCTCAATTTTCTCTTACACTAAATGATCTAACACTTTTAGAAGCAATTTTTATTGCCTTATTGCACCGATGACAACTTACTTGAAGGATCTTACTCAATCCCTAGGTAGGTATAGTGGATTCTTGAAAATAAGATTTGGGTTTAAGGGTTTTTGGATGCACAAGTAGTATCTCTACTTGGTGCGGAATTTTTGGCTAGCAAAGATGGGGGGCAAGCAGCACATGTTGAAGGATCTATGACAATATAACTTCTATGTGAATATGAACAAACATAAATCATTACGTTGTCTTCCTTGTCCAATGTCAACAATTTTGGCATATAATATTTTGACGGGGGCTCACAATCACAAAAGATTTCCAAGATAGTGTATTTGTATGTGAATCTTCTCTTTCCTTATTAATTGTTTCATGAATTGCATCATTGACCAATGCTATGTTTGTTAATCTACAATAAAATTTTCTACTTATACTTTTCCTTATGTGATGTCATTACTTACCATAAGATTAATATATGATCTTTTTTATTTATTTCCTTTCTTTTTATTGGAACATGAAGTAAAGAAAGCAAAACCCAAACTAAACTTTATTATATATCTCGCACACGATTACAAGGATAGATCACTAAGCAAACTCTCGAAAAGAAAGGATCAAACTAAACTTTTATTCATCTAAAGCAAAATATAACTATGCATCGAACAAAGATAAGTAAAGGCAAAACATAGTGGAGGTGATACGATACCGGAGCACCACCCCCAAGCTTGGCTCAAGCCAAGGGGAGTGCCCATACCCGATACTCAAATTTCTTTTGGTGATGAAGAAGAGGTGGTGGTGGTGAAGTAGAGGCGATCTTGTCCTTCATGATCAAGAGATTCTCCAATCTACGGATGACGCTCCGAAGGGCGATGATGTGCTCTTGCAACAGAATATTTTCACGGGTAAGATTTTTATTTTGCACACGAACCATTTCGATGATCCGAAAGGCTTCGATCTCGGTGGGGGTGAGATGATCATAGTAAGGTTTAAGGATATCTTCTTCTTCTTCCTCAGCAGGCCAGGCCTGCTCAACCACCGGCGCTTCATCTCTGGTAGCTGATACGTCTCCAACGTATCTATAGTTTTTGATTGTTCCATGCTATTATATTATCTGTTTTGGATGTTTTATATGCATTAATATGCTATTTTATATGATTTTTGGGACTAACCTATTAACCTAGAGCCCAGTGCCAGTTCCTGTTTTTTCCTTGTTTTAGATTTTCACAGAAAAGGAATACCAAACGGAGCCCAAACAGAATAAAACTTTCGCGATGATTTTTCTTGGACTAGAAGACACCCAGGAGACTTGGAGTGCAAGTCAGAAGAGCCATGAGGCGGCCACAAGGGTGGAGGGCGCGCCCCCGACCTTGTGGGCCCCTCGGTGACCCCATGACCTTGATCTTCCTCCTATATATACTCTTATGCCCCAAAAACTTCCAGGGGAGCCACGAAACCACTTTTCCACCGCAGCAACCTTCTGTACCCGTGAGATCCCATCTTGGGGCCTTTTCGGTGTCCTGCCGGAGGGGGATTCGATCACGGAGGGCTTCTACATCAACACCATTGCCTCTCCGATGAAGCATGAGTATTTTACCACAGACCTATGGGTCCATAGCTAGTAGCTAGATGGCTTCTTCTCTCTCTCTTTGATTCTCAATACAAAGTTCTCCTCGGTGTTCTTGGAGATCTATTCGATGTAATACTCTTTTGTGGTGTGTTTGCCGAGATCCGATGAATTGTGGATTTATGATCAGCTTATCTATGAATATTATTTGAATCTTCTCTGAATTCTTATGTGCATGATTTGATATCTTTGCAAATCTCTTCGAACTATCGATTCGGTTTGGCCAACTAGATTGGTTTTTCTTGCAATGGGAGAAGTGCTTAGCTTTGGGTTCAATCTTGCGGTGTCCTTTCCCAGCGACAGTATGGGCAGCAAGGCACGTATTGTATTGTTGCCATCGAGGATAAAAAGATGGGCTTTTCATCATATTGCTTGATTTAATTCCTCTACATCATGTCATCTTGCTTAATGCGTTACTCTGTTCTTTATGAACTTAATACTCTAGATGCATGCTGGATAGCGGGCGATGTCTGGAGTAATAGTAGTAGATGCAGAATCGTTTCGGTCTACTTGACACGGACATGATGCCTATATTCATGATCATTGCCTTAGATATCGTCATAACTTTGCGCTTTTCTATCAATTGCTTGGCAGTAATTTGTTCACCCACCCTAATAATTCCTATCTTGAGAGAAGCCTCTAGTGAAACCTATGGCCCTCGGGTCTATTTTACATCATATTAGTTTCTCGTCAACTTGCCAATTTATGTCGCCGTTCCTTTACTTTGCAATCTTTTACTTTCCGTTCCATATACCAAAAATACCAAAAATATTACTTTACCGTTTATCATCTCTATCAGATCTCACTTTGCAAATAACCGTGAAGGGATTGACAACCCCTTTGTTGCGTTGGGTGCAAGTTGGTGTTTGTTTGTGCAGGTATTCGGTGGCTTGCGCGTTGTCTCCTACTGGATTGATACCTTGGTTCTCAAAAACTGAGGGAAATACTTACTCTACTTTGCTGCATCACCCTTTCCTCTTCAAGGGAAAAACCAACGCAAACTCAAGAGGTAGCAGGAAGAATTTCTGGTGCCGTTGCCGGGGAGATCTACGCCAAACCGAGACATACCAAGTACCCATCATAAACTCTCATCCCTTGCATTACATTATTTCCCATTCGCCTCTCGTTTTCCTCTCCCCCACTTCTAAAATGATTTTCGAAAAGATTCGCCCTTTTCTTCGCCCTTCTTCCGTTCGTCTTTTCGTTTGCCTTTATGTCTTATTTGGCTCGTTTGCTCGTTTGGTTGGAATAATTGTGTATTTATTGCAAATCAGAGAACCTAAGATATATGGATCCTCATTCGCTTGCTAATCTTTTTAAGAGATCCAATTATCATGAAACAATTGCTAGTGAGTTCTGTGCACTAGATTATCTTCATGAAGTTTTGCTTGAAATTCGTGAATATGAAAATTGTGATGAAGTACTTTATGAAGTTATTCACGATAGATCTTTGAATAAAAAGCATGATTGCAATGATGTTATTATAAATTCTATTAATATCAATTGTGCTCATAATATGCAAAACCCTAAGCTTGGGGATGCTAGTTTTGCTATGTCCACTACTTGTTGCAATGATCATGATTGGGGTGATTCTTCTTATGATCTTGAAAATTTATTTAAGCCCCATGATGAATATGATATTGATAATCATGTTTGCAATAATATTGAAAGTGGGTTTGGAAGAGTGTCAACTTTAGATCCCACATATTTGGTTAATGTTCAATCTTATGAAGTTTTTGATAAAAGTGGGTTCGGAGAGGTCATGACTTTATTTTATGATAATCCCACTATTTTGGAAGAGTGTCAACTTTGCATGCATGTGGTTCATAAAGAGAATATTTTGTGTGATAGTTATATTGTTGAGTTTGAATACGATCCCACGTGTAATTATTATGAGAGAGGAAAATATGGTTGTAGAAATCTTCATGTTACAAAATTACCTCTTGTTATATTGAGATTGCTATTGTTTCTTTCTTCTTCCTTGCATATGGTGATTTTTGCTTGTCTTGATAATTAGTTTGCCAATAATATGCCTATTCATAGGAAGTATGTTAGAACTATATGTGTTTTTCACATGTTTTATGATCCTCTCTTTGTGTTTCAATTGCTATCTTTCATGTGAGCATCATCGAAATTATCAATGCCTAGCTAAAAGGCTTTAAAGAAAAGCGCTTGTTGGGAGACGACCCAATATTTTTCTTTTTTGTTTTTGAATAATAATTCATCTAGCCTCTGGTTAGATGTGGTTTTGTGTTTTAATTAGTGTTTGTGCCAAGTAAGACCTTTGGGATAGCCTACGGTGATAGTTGATTTGATCTTGCTGAAAAACAGAAACTTTTGCACGCACAAAAATAATTTTCATAAATCACAGAAACGTGATTTTTAGTGGATTCTTTTTGAAGAAGATTAATAAAGAAATTTCTTAGGACTTCCTAATTTCTCAGGATTTTTGGAGCTGCAGAAGTATTTGAAATATCCAGATTGCTACAGACTGTTCTGTTTTTGACAGATTCTGTTTTTCGCCTGTTGTCTTGCTTATTTTGATGAATCTATGGCTAGTATCGGGGGGTATGAACCATGGAAATTTTGAAATACAGTAGATATTACACCAATATAAATAAAGAATGAGTTCACAACAGTACCAAAAGTGGTGATTTATTTTCTTATACTAACGGAGCTTACGAGATTTTCTGTTGGAGTTTTGTGTTGTGAAGTTTTCAAGTTTTGGGTAAGGATTTGATGGACTATGGAATAAGGATTGGCAAGAGCCTAAGCTTGGGGATGCCCAAGGCACACCAAGGTAATATTCAAGGATGTCAGGAGCCTAAGCTTGGGGATGCCCTGGGAAGGCATCCCCTCTTTCGTCTTCGTCCATCGGTAACTTTACTTGAGGCTATATTTTTATTCACCACATGATATGTGTTTTGCTTGGAGCGTCTTGTATGATTTGAGTCTTTGCTTTTTAGTTTGCCACAATCATCCTTGCTGTACACACCTTTTGGAGAGACACGCATGAATCATGATTTATTAGAATACTCTATGTGCTTCACTTATATCTTTTGAGCTAGGCAATTTTGCTCTATGTGCTTCACTTATATTTTTTACAGCACGGCGGTGGTTTTATTTTGTAGAAACTGATGAACTCTCGTACTTCACTTATATTATTTGAGAGTCCTTAGAACAACATGGTAATTTGCTTTGGTTATAAAATTAGTCCTAATATGATAGGCATCCAAGAGGGATATAATAAAAACTTTCATATAAAGTGCATTGAATACTATGAGAAGTTTGATTCCTTATGATTGTTTTGAGATATGAAGATGGTAATATTAGAGTCATGCTAGTGAGTAGTTGTGAATTTGAGAAATACTTGTGTTGAAGTTTGTGAGTCCCGTAGCATGCACGTATGGTGAACCGTTATGTGATGAAGTCGGAGCATGATTTATTTATTGATTGTGTTCCTTATGAGTGGCGGTCGGGGACAAGCGATGGTCTTTTCCTACCAATCTATGCCCCTGGGAGCATGCACGTAGTACTTTGTTTTGATGACTAATAGATTTTTGCAATAAGTATGTGAGTTCTTTATGACTAATGTTGAGTCCATGGACTATATGCACTCTCACCTTTCCGCCATTGCTAGCCTCTCTTGTACCGCGCAACTTTCATATACTTCCTCAAAATAGCCACCATACCTACCTATTATGGCATTTCCATAGCCATTCCAAGATATATTGCCATGCAACTTTTCCACCGTTCCGTTTATTATGACACGCATCATCATTGTCATATTGCTTTGCATGATTATGTAGTTGACATCGTATTTGTGGCAAAGCCACCGTTCATCATATTTTATACATGTCTCTCTTGATTCATTGCACATCCCGATACACTACCGGAGGCATTCACATAGAGTCATATTTTGTTCTAAGTATCGAGTTGTAATTTTTGAGTTGTAAGTAAATAAAAGTGTGATGAACTTCATTATTAGAGCATTGTCGCATGTGAGGAAAGGATGATGGAGACTATGATTCCCCCACAAGTCGGGATGAGACTCCGGACGAAAAAAAGAGGCAAAAAAAAATGAAAGAATGCCCAATAAAGAAAACGAGAGAAAAGAGAGAAGGGACAATGTTACTATCCTTTTTGCCACACTTGTAATTCAAAGTAGCACCATGATCTTCATGATAGAGAGTCTCCTATGTTGTCACTTTCATATACTAGTGGGAATTTTTCATTATAGAACTTGGCTTGTATATTCCAATGATGGTCTTCCTCAAATTGCCCTAGGTCTTCGTGAGCAAGAAAGTTGGATGCACACCCACTTAGTTTTCTTTTTGAGCTTTCATAAACTTATGGCTCTAGTGCATCCATTGCACGGCAATCCCTACTCACTCACATTGATATCTATTAATGGGCATCTCCATAGCCCGTTGATACGCCTAGTTGATGTGAGACATTCTCCTTCTTTTTGTCTTCTCCACAACCACCGTCTATTCCACCTATAGTGCTATGTCCATGGCTCATGCTCATGTATTGCGTGAAAGTTGAAAAAGTTTGAGAACATCAAAAGTATGAAACAATTTATTGGCCTGTCATCGGGGTTGTGCATGATTTAAATATTTTGTGTGATGAAGATGGAGCATAGCCAGACTATATGATTTTGTAGGGATAAGCTTTCTTTGGCCATGTTATTTTGAGAAGTCATAATTATTTTGATAGTATGCTTGAAGTATTATTGTTTTTATGTCAATATTAAAATTTAGTTTTGAATCTTACGGATCTGAACATTCATGCCACAATAAAGAGAATTACATGATAAATATGTTAGGTAGCATTCCACATAAAAATTCTATTTTTACCATTTACCTACTCGAGGATGAGCAGGAATTAAGCTTGGGGATGCTTGATACGTCTCCAACGTATCTATAATTTTTAATTGTTCCATGCTATTATATTATTTGTTTTGGATGTTTTATATGCATTAATATGCTATTTTATATGATTTTTGGGACTAACCTATTAACCTAGAGCCCAGTGCCAGTTCCTGTTTTTTCCTTGTTTTAGAGTTTCGCTGAAAAGGAATACCAAACGGAGTCCAAACGGAATAAAACGTTCGCGATGATTTTTCTTGCACCAGAAGACACCCAGGAGACTTGGAGTGCAAGTCAGAAGAGCCAAGAGGCGGCCACCGGTGGAGGGCGCGCCCAGGGGGTAGGGCGCGCCCCCCGACCTTGTGGGCCCCTCGGTGACCCCCTGACCTAGATCTTCCTCCTATATATACTCTTATACCCCAAAAACTTCCAGGGGAGCCACGAAACCACTTTTCCACCGCCGCAACCTTCTGTACCCGTGAGATCCCATCTTGGAGCCTTTTCCGGCATCCTGCCGGAGGGGGATTCGATCACGGAAGGGCTTCTACATCAACACCATTGCCTCTCTGATTAAGCGTGAGTAGTTTACCACAGACCTACGGGTCCATAGCTAGTAGCTAGATGGCTTCTCTCTCTTTGATTCTCAATACAAAGTTCTCCTCGATGTTGTTGGAGATCTATTCGATGTAATACTCTTTTGCGGTGTGTTTGCCGAGATCCGATGAATTGTCGATTTATGATCAGCTTATCTATGAATATTATTTGAATCTTCTCTGAATTCTTATATGCATGATTTGATATCTTTGCAAGTCTCTTCGAACTATCGATTTGGTTTGGTTTTTCTTGCAATGGGAGAAGAGCTTAGCTTTGGGTTCAATCTTGCGGTGTCCTTTCCCAGTGACAGTAGGGGCAGCAAGGCACGTATTGTATTGTTGCCATCGCGGATAAAAAGATGGGGTTTTCATCATATTGCTTGAGTTAATTCCTCTACATCATGTCATCTTGCTTAATGCGTTACTCCATTCTTTATGAACTTAATACTCTAGATGCATGCTGGATAGCGGTCGATGTGTGGAGTAATAGTAGTAGATGCAGAATCGTTTCGGTCTACTTGACACGGACGCAATCTTTTACTTTCCGTTCCATCTACCAAAAATACCAAAAATATTACTTTACCGTATATCATCTCTATCAGATCTCACTTTGCAAATAACCGTGAAGGGATTGACAACCCCTTTGTCGTGTTGGGTGCAAGTTGGTGTTTGTTTGTGCAGGTATTCAGTGGCTTGCGCGTTGTCTCCTGCTGGATTGATACCTTGGTTCTCAAAAACTGAGGGAAATACTTACTCTACTTTGCTGCATCACCCTTTCATCTTTAAGGGAAAAACCAACGCAAGCTCAAGAGGTAGCAGTAGCCTCCTTGCTCTTGTCCCCTTTGACGACTTCTACGGGTTCTTCTCTCTTCAGCTGGATCTTCATCAACCAAGCATCCCGTTCCACGTTGTTGGAGGAGGAAGAAGACATGATGCCTGCCTGAACAGATCTGACCGAAAATAGAAAGAAAAGAAAACGGAAGGTTTCTCCGCGATACGGAGGTCAATAGGTTTGGGGGGTATATAAAGATTTTTTATCTTGGGAAACAAGCAAACGAAAGAAAAACGGAGTCCGGAAGGTACCCCAGGTGGGCACAACCCACCTGGGCGCGCCTGGCGCGCCTGGCTTGCCAGGCGCGCCCTGGTGTCTTGTGCCCACCAGGGCTACCTTCCTGGTAATTTCTTATTTTCCTAATTTTTGAAATATTCCAAAACTGACAAAAAATATTTTTGCGGATTTTTCGGAGTCCGTTTACTTACCATATCACGTACCTCCTCTTTTTCACGAGTCTGAAGTGTTCCAGAAGGTTTCTTTTATGTGTTCTTCCGGTGTTATAGTTTGGATAATATTGCTTTCAACATTAATGGGCGTACCTGAGATATAATGTTTTATTCGTTGCCCATTAACAACCTTCAGGTTAGTACCTTCGGCATTATTTATTTTTATAGTGTTGGGGAACGTAGCATGCAATTTCAAACATTTTCCTACGCTCACGCAAGATCTATCTTGGAGATGCATAGCAACGAGAGGGGGAGAGTGTGTCCATGTACCCTCGTAGACCGAAAGCGGAAGCATTAGGTTAACGCGGTTGATGTAGTTGAACGTCTTCACGATCCAACCGATCTAGTAGCACCTCCGAGTTCAGCACACGTTCAGCTCGATGACGTCCTGATGACCCACAAGTATAGGGGATCTATCATAGTCCTTTCGATAAGTAAGAGTGTCGAACCCACGAGGAGTAGGAGAAAATGATAAGCGGTTTTCAGCAATGTATTATCTACAAGCACTGAAATTATTGGTAACAGATAGTTTTTTGGTAAGGTAATTTGTAACGGGTAGCAAGTAACAAAAGTACACAAGGTGCAGCAAGGTGGCCCAATCCTTTTGTAGCAAAGGACAAGCCTGGACAAACTCTTATATAAAGGAAAACGCTCCCGAGGACACATGGGAATTATCGTCAAGCTAGTTTTCATCACTCTCATATGATTCGCGTTCATTACTTTGATAATTTGATATGTGGGTGGACCGGTGCTTGGGTACTGCCCTTCCTTGTACAAGCATCCCATTTACGATTAACCCCTCTCGCAAGCATCCGCAACTACGAAAGAAGAGTTAAGGTAAACCTAACCATAGCATGAAACATATGGATCCAAATCAGCCCCTTACGAAGCAACGCATAAACTAGGGTTTAAGCTTCTGTCACTCTAGCAACCCATCATCTACTTATTACTTCCCAATGCCTTCCCCTATGCCCAAACAATGGTGAAGTGTCATGTAGTCGACGTTCACATAACACCACTAGAGGAAAGACAACATACATCTCATCAAAATATCGAACGAATACCAAATTCACATGACTACTTATAGCAAGACTTCTCCCGTGTCCTCAGGAACAAACATAACTACTCACAAATCATATTCATGTTCATAATCAGAGGGGTATTAATATGCATAAAGGATCTGAACATATGATCTTCCACCGAATAAACCAACTAGCATCAACTACAAGGAGTAATCAACACTACTAGCAACCCACAGGTACCAATCTGAGGTTTTCAGACAAAGATCGGATATAAGAGATGAACTAGGGTTTGAGATGAGATGGTGCTGGTGAAGATGTTGATGGAGATTGACCCCCTCCCGATGAGAGGATCGATGGTGATGACGATGGTGACGATTTCCCCCTCCCGGAGGGATGTTTCCCCAGCAGAACAGCTCCACCGGAGCCCTAGATTGGTTCCGCCAAGGTTCCGCCTCGAGACGGCGGCGCTTCGTGCCGAAAGCTTCCTCTCGATTTTTTCCAGGTCAAAACCCTTCATATAGCAAAAGATGGGCACCGGAGGCCTGCCAGGGGGCCCACGAGGCAGGGAGGCACGCCCAGGGGGTAGGGCGCGCCCCCCACCCTCGTGGACAGGGTGTGGCCCCCTCTGGTGCTTTCTTCGCCCAATATTTTTAATATATTCCAAAACTGAATTTCGTGTAGTTTCAGGACTTTTGGAGTTGTGCAGAATAGGTCTCTAATATTTGCTCCTTTTCCAGCCCAGAATTCCGGCTGCCGGCATTCTCCCTCCTCATGTAAACCTTGTAAGATAAGAGAGAAAAGGTATAAGTATTGTGACATAATGTGTAATAATAGCCCATAATGCAATAAATATCGATATAAAAGCATGATGCAAAATGGACGTATCAACTCCCCCAAGCTTAGACCTCGCTTGTCCTCAAGCGGAAGCCGATGTCGAAAAATATGTCCACAGTTTAAAGATAGAGGTGTCGATAAAATAAAATACGGACATGAGGGCATCATGATCATTCTTAAAACAGCAACATATATATATATATATATATATATTGTCATATGATTTCTTATGCTTAAAGTAACAATCTATTCACAATGTAAAGTATGAATCAGAAACTTCATTGAAAACTAACAAACTATAATCTCAGTCATTGAAGCAATTGCAATTTGTCATAACATCGGAAAGAGTCAATATAAGAGCTTTTCAGCAAGTCCACATACTCAACTATCATTTAGTCTTTCACAATTGCTAACGCTCACGCAATACTTATGGGTATGAAGTTTTAATCGGACACAGAGAAAGATAGGGGCTTATAGTTTTGCCTCCCAACCTTTTACCTCAAGGGTAATGTCAACAAT
>NC_057808.1:374492761-374493375 GCF_018294505.1 Triticum aestivum | reverse complement strand
ATATATATATATATATATATATATATATATATATATATATATATATATATATATATATATATATATATATATATCAGGATCTTTCCAACACATTGTGCTTGCCAAAGGATAAAATGTAAAAGGAAAGGTGAAGATCACCATGACTCTTGCATAAGGGTAGAAGATAAAAGTAAAAGATAGGCCCTTCGCAGAGGGAAGCAGAGGTTGTCATGTGCTTTTATGGTTGGATGCACAAAATCTTAATGCGAAAGAACATCACTTTATATTGCCACTTGTGATAGGGACCTTTATTACGCAGTCCGTCACTTTTATTGCTTCCACATCACAAGATCGTATAAAGCTTATTTTCTCCACACTAATAGGTCATACATATTTACAGAGCAATTTTTATTGCATGCACCGGTGACGACTTACTTGAAGGATCTTACTCAATCCATAGGTAGGTATGGTGGACTCTCATGGCAATACTATTTTAAGGGATGTTTGGAAGCACAAGTAGTATCTCTACTTGGTGCAAAGAATTTGGCTAGCATGAGGGGGAAAGGCAAGCTCATCATGTTCAATGATCCATGACAATTTACGTTATTTCAGATATAAGAAAACATAACCCATTA
>NC_057808.1:374126153-374139548 GCF_018294505.1 Triticum aestivum | reverse complement strand
GGGGACGGCCACTGTTGCGCCCCCGGTCGGGGGAACAGGGAAGGGGCGAGGGGGAGAGTGGGCTGGGCCGGGGCGCGGGGCGCGGGTGGCGGCCCAGCTTGGGCCGGGGTTCGGGGGTGCGGGGGTGCGGTGCAGATGGGCCACGGGTGCAGTGGGGGGGGGGCCTGCTCCCTTTTTTTTCTTTTGGCTGTTTCTGTTTTCCTTTTATTTGTTTATTTCCTTTTCTGTTTTATTTCATTTAAAAGTATTTAGACATTTTATAAAAAATGTGTTTTCTCCACCATAATTACCAGTGTATTATTTAGAACCCACTGAACATTTTTGCTTGAATTTTTGAAAACTTTTATTTTCCACTTTTAAATTTAATTGAAGTTTGAACTAGGAGTTTGACAAGGGTGTGGTTCAAATGTGATCTAGCCCTGTTTAGCAATATGATTAGCTTAATCACAGGGGGTTACTGTAGCATGATTCTCAGGGTGTTACAACTTCAGTGCCATCAGTAACAACCGAGTTGTTACAGAATAACAAACGAGCAGCCTGCTTAACTCTGAAAAAAACTACACGTGCCACCAATTATAAGAAAATATTAGTTAGAAGTAGCATCTTCGTGAGAGATTCGTTGCTACTTCTAAAGTTAAATTGTGATTAGTTAGACAGAATAGGTGGAGTAAAAAGTAATCGAGGCAACAAGCAAGAACCAGATACAAAACTAACATGGATGAACAATTGGAACGACGTCGGGGTGGAAGATCGCAGTGAAGATGAGACCAGGTTCTGCTATTTCCATCAACATTCGTGCGCCAAATTTCAGTCCGTAACACTTGAGAAAGTTTATCCAAGTTCGGCCATAAAAAAGCAGCGATCTTCTTGGTTCATGAACCCAACTCGGAACTTATATCCATGGCTTGTCTTCACTGTGACCATTAAACTGGTGTATTCAGTTATGGCAAGGCCGAGCATCTTGAGTACATGTGTTCTGGCAGAGCAAATAATGCACTGTAGGAAAATAATATGAGAACACAATGTATTTCCTATCCAAATCTAGAAATAACTTCCTCCTTCACGTCAGTGTTGACCATCGTACTGGTAGTACCTTTTATCCAAATATAGCAATCCAAATTTCCAAATTAGTCGACAACATGTTCAAAAAAACCCCACCCTCCCGGATAGCAAAGAGGATTCTAGGAACATACTGTGCGCGTTTTAAAATCCTGTGTTAGGATGAGAAGGAACAAGTGTGGTGTCTCGCCGAGGGCGCAGAAACCTGTAGGGTTCTCGCACTTTGGGCACTGCAAATGAAACACACTAGATTCAGTAGGAAGAAAAATGCATCAACGGCGGCGGCTGCCATCCTAGGATTACCCGCGACCAAGGGACTTGGATTTATCGGGGATGGATGAAGAATTCGTACCTGGTTCTCCATGAGAAAACCCTATGCAATCGGCGAGAGGGGGTTTTCTCTGAACAAGCAGACGAGGGAGAAGGGGATTCAGGCCTAGTGAAATATTGCCGCTTCATCCGTCCAGCTTACTGCTAAAGCTGGAAAGGGGGGGGTTGTGATTTGACGACTCATTGGGCATTACTGCGGCACTACGACCGGGGTGTGTCTACCGTGTAGTTGTGCACTCTAATTTGTGCATATGGCACGTGGACCCCATTGCCGGATGCCCCACATATCAGCGAAAGGAAGTAGAAAGACAGGAGTAACTAGTTACACAAAAATATATTTTTGACAGAGAGATACTCCCTCTGTAAAGAAATATACAAATCTTTTATATCACAACTTTATACAAAAATCAAGGGGAATATATATAACATATATAATTATAAAAAACAGAGTTGTTTTTAACACAGTATAGACGAGTTGGTGATGATGGTGTGCCTGCCATCCTGCAATATAGACCGTCCGATTTATATCTGACGGATAGGAAGGAAACTATGGCAATTTTGCAAAAAGGTACCCACACACCTCTCCACATTTTCAAATAAGGCCTTCCCTCGTTCATCCTTTTCTCTCACAAGATAAAATACTCATACAAATGCATCTTGATGTTACGTGCAACGCACGGGCATTATGGGGGTTCAGCTGAAAATATAATACTCAGATAAGCTCACGGTTCTGGACTTTGGGCCGCAGGCCCACCCTGCATGTTTGGGGGCCCATGTGTTCTACCTCAGCGCTTTTCATATTGCAAGCGATTGGTACGGCGCTGGTTTTAGATGCTGTCGCAAGGCGAATACACAAAATTGAATAAAGCACGACAGCTGTTGGAATGAAATCGAATGACAGTTCCTAACCAGCAATGAGAGTTGCAATTCTATCAAAGATATACCATGTGATAAATAATATTGTCATATTACTTATACACACAGGACACTTGTTTCACCATGCCAGATTATTACATCAAAATCTCTCGTAGGATAGACCAGTTCGGCAGTTGCGTGCTGGTACTGAAGAATTTCAAAGTTGATTTGGACCAGCTCTCCTTGCCGAGAAAGTTCGATTTTGAGATCATCCCCTACCGCAAGACATGATTTAGATTTGAACCTTGACCATCCTTTAGCATCAATCATCATGCGACCATCCTTTGTACTTACGGTATATTGAGCAGGTTCATTCACACCAAGGTTGCGCATGGTAAGAGAAACTTGGCCGCTGTCGCCTGGATTGTTGAACGACTCCCTCGTTGCTCTAGGAATTCTTTGTTTGCAAACAAGAAGACATACCCAAACAGTTACATCAATACAGTGAATCATGCAAAACAAATTGGAAAGAAAAAAGAACGAAACACTTGGGCGGCCAATGCTTACCAAGAAGGTGGACATGTCGGTTTTTGTAAGGACTTTGGTATATGAAGTGCGAACTGCAGCCCAGTCTATTGCCGGTGCAACTGCTCGTTCGGTTGCCGCTGCACGGGCCGGAGCAGATGCAAGTGCAAGTGTTAGTGCAGGTGCCGAAGCCGCCGCTGCTGCCGGAGATGGTGCTCCTTGTAGAGCTGGTGCCGGTGTCGGAGCAGGTGCCGGTGTCGATGCCCGATCCTCCGGTAGATCAGCCTGATCCACTGACACGGTCGGTGCCCAATCCTCAGCTGGATCAGACTGAGCTGCTGCCGCTGTCAGTGCTAGAGCAACTGCCGGTGCTCGATCTGTTGCTGAAGGTGGTACCGATGTGCGAGACAGCGGCGATCGTGTCTGGTCTGCTATGATCAACTTTCTAACTTGACTAGGCTTCATGACCGTGATCCAGTTTTTTTCTTCATTTCTTTTAAACGTGAGAAGGACTAATTGTGTCGTTTTTGTTAAACCAAACTGCAGTTCATCATAGGGATTCAGCTTGTACTCAGACAACAGACTGATCCAATTTTTTTCCAGTAATATAAGTGATGGACAGTGCCTTCGTTACTGACACGACATAAGAAGTGAAACCTGCAAAAATAGCCATCGTAGAGCAAACCAAACGGTTTATTCTGTGATGAATGTCACATGGCAAAACCTGCATCGTAAAATTGCAGGAAAAGAAAGAAAACATGACATTAAATCAATAAGATTTAGACAGTAAATCAATAAGATTTACATGATGTGACACGAGTGAATCCTTACCAGGAAATCACTATATTGAAGTACTAAACAGAAGATTGATCGTCCAACTACGGGTGGCATGCAGGGGCCCCGCCTACTCCCACAAGCAGGATAGTCCAAAGGTCGTGACAAATCATATGGACCGAACATCCATGGGACTGGAAATCCTGGTGGGTGCGATAAACCCTGCAATGCATGCAGATATTGGAGTGTAACCATAATTGATAAACCGTCCTCACAAAAAAGATGATCTGGATACTTCAAAATATACAGACTGAATTGAGTGGACAGACATTAACATAGACCGTTCTCAGGACTGACCACACACCAAAAGCGGCAGTACTAATAAACAATACAGGGTTCACAAACACAAATCAAGTACTGAACAATAGTACTTACTATAGACAAGCAAAGTTGAACTAATTAAACTCTACAGACTATTTCTTGCCACCGTCCTACGGGATGAACCCTGCATAACTGACTAGGCCATGAACTTCGTGAGAGATGTCTACATGCACCATCACCATCTCGTCAACCTTGGAGAACCTAACAGAGTGGTCTTTCCACTCATAAACATGATGATGAAGACATGCCGCATCAGATTTGTTGGAAGCTTTACAAGAACCACACCCTTCGTAATCGAAGGCACAACCAGGAAATTGTTGTGGTCAAGTACAGCCTCGAGAACACGCCTGACAACAATGCTACAGGAAAACACTCGTTCAGGACACGTGGCGACAAGGACACAACAGCTGGATAGTTTAGCAGTAGAACTCATCCTCAGGTCTTCCAGTTCACACGGCATGACTTTGAGAACTTCATCTCCACCACGGACCTGGTTCTAATTCAAACAGAAACCATATTTTATTACTACCTCCGTTCAGAAATATAAGATGATTTTCGATATTATACTCCATATATGACTACATATACGCACAGAAATGAGTGAACAAAGACACTAGAACATGTCTTCAAAGGCATGAGAGCAGAGGGATTACTTGCAATATCCATAACACAAGTTACTGAGGCAAATATACCCTCTTCAAAGGTAGCATTGATGTTCATAAAGTACTCCCTCCGTCCCAAAATTCTTGTCTTAGATTTATGTAGATACGGATGTATCAAGTCACATTTTAGTATTAGATACATCTATCTACACAAATCTAAGACAAGAAATTTGGGACAGAGGGAGTAGTTGAAAGTAATCTATAAGAAATCAGTGTCAACCTCTCGCATGTTTCGGTCAAAAGAGGAATTTAGAACCGTCATTTGGCACACAAAAATCACATGCAAGATCACCCAGGAAGTTGTACTACTAGTACTAGTACTGCGTGTTAGATGAAAAAACACGATCAAGATCAAGAAAAAGATTGTCAAGAAGAGATATTACCTGGACTTGCTTAATGAGGGATCCCGGAGAGGGGGGCTTGGACAGGGCGATGGCTTTGAGCTTGTCTGCGGTAGTCTCGGTGGGGTGCTTGCGCTTCTTCGTACCATGAGCCTCGACGGTTTTGGCCAGAGCCATAGACATCACTTCGGCCGGTGCTCCAGCGTCCATCAAGAAACTGTCAAATAGAAATAAAAGAAAAGAAACCATAATCACGAACCCAAAAGAAGAAAAGAGAGGGAGTTATAGGATCAGTCTCGGGGTTGCAAGACCGGGCCTTGGCCAAAATTAACACCATTGATGCGCTCACCTTTCCTTCTTTGGGAGAGAAGAACAATGGCAGAAGCAGGTCGGGGTTTTCTTTAAGAAATGAGGAACAAGATGAGGGAGAAGCGAGTTGGATAGAGAGGAAGCTGAGAGAGAAGAGTGAAATGATGGTTGCTTCGTCCGTCCAACTTACTACTAGAAAGGAGGGGGTTTTGTGATTTGACGGCTCATTGGGCATTACTGCGGCGCTTCGATCGAGGTAGTCTATCGTCACTCTACTATGGAGTAATTTAGTGCATGGCTGGTGGACCCCGATGCTCGTTGTCCCACACGTCGGCAAAAGTGAGTAATTTAGTGCATGGCTGGAGGAGGATCCGCACAGTAGAGCGTGTCCACTGTTTTTCTGAAGAAAAAAATGATTACAACAAGCGTTTCTACTCTTATGACGGAGGAGTGCGAAACACGGCAGCCACTTGAACATACACAGTGCTCCTACTACTAGGCATGTGCAGTGGTTCATACGTCAGTACTACATAATCTTGTTGCTAGTGTAGTAAGATATGACGACAACAAATGATGTTGTGTGCATGTCAACTATATGAACAGTAATGTAGTAACATAGTACCGCTTTCTCGACTGTCCGGTCGAGAATGAACGGTGAGATCAATGTTAACAGAACTAGGTCTACAGCGCACGGAGAGTACGGTGCTACAGTACTCCACGAAACATGAATCATATGAAGCACAAATAGTGTTAGGCAGGGTGTATGAAGGGTGCACGGGATGGGAGCAAAAGTTCCCTTCTCGACCCACTTTTGGGTGTTTGGCAGAGTGCATGAAGGGTGCATGAGTCCACACTAGTAGGTTAACACAAATACACGAAGAGGAAACAACTACTGCCTCTGTCTAGGTGTGTAAGTCATCTTACGTTGTGCACTGCGACCAAGGCGGAGAGGAAAACGAGAAAACTTAATGTCTTTTTGCTAATTAATAGCATTGCATGCAATGAACTAACCACTGCATGTCATGTTTATTAGTCTCAAGTCATTGAAAGCATGCACGGCCCACGTCTCTTATTGGTTGATATGTCACAAAACAAGAAACGGGGAGGGAGTTAATGTACCGTGCCTAAGTGTTTTGGGATTATTTGGTTTTCGTAAGGTGACTTACACACCTAGACAAAGGAGTATATTGAGATGAGAATGCAACCAAACACACCCACACGCTTTGTGCTACAGTGACTGATCTGCACCGTCTGAGTTTGATCCAATGGTCATGTTGCGCCGAGACATGGACATGCCCATGCAGAGGGCGCCTAAACACCACCAAAGTCCCTCTGCTTCTCGAGGCGCACGACGTTGGTGATGCAGGGGGCGAAATGGCTGAAAGGCAATGCAATCTACGGGAAGGCGGAGGGAGCCAGCCGGGGAGCGGGGAATCTTTTGGTTTTCACCATGGTAAAACACCAGTCGACGACTTCTCACATCAGGGAGCAGTGGGTTTTACAGGCGGAGTCATCGTGACTAATTGCTGCCGCGCCTACTCCAGTCAATCAAAAAATCAAAAATCATGCCGCGCCTGCTCCCGTCAATCAAAAAATTAAAATCTTGCCGCACTCAAACACCAGAGCAACGCCGCGGTGGATATTTAAATTTACCTGCCGGCAAGTAGATAAAAAAAGGGGTGAAAAAACAAATGTGGCGGCGGCCTAGCTAATCGGTTGAACTAGCCCAACTAGCTAGCCACCGTGCTTCACTGATGTACTCGGCGGGAAAAGTGGTCTTTCGTGATTTGACGACTCATTTACTTGCTTCGGCGAAAACGCGTGGTAGGGCGTCCCACATCAGGAAGAATATATGCGTGCACCACCCGGGAGGACCCCGAAACCGCGCGGTAGGGTGTGCCAGGTCTCGGCACGGAGGAAAACTATGCGTGTAAAAATTTACTGTATCAGACGTAGTACCTATGGTTTGACCTCGGGACCCAGCCAGTCGGTCGAAAACACCCCACTAGCCACACAGCTTCATCATGCTAACATGGCACGGAGGATAGGTGTGGTTAGCTCCGTCTCGACCAGCCACAATGTCACTTGTTCTAGGCGATTCTTCTATTTTCCAAGCTTTTTTTAGTTGTAATAACACCACGGCAAGCTAGCGCCACTCTTCGTGTGTGCCCGTGCAAAGGTTAGACGATGGAGAGAAGAGAGAGATCGCAGACCTGGGACCCACCAGTAAGTGAGTCAACGGTCATGCACGTGTTGACGAGGCACTCCCTCTACTCTACTCAACGTAATACTGTATAAAATCAAGTTATGGGACAAAGCCAACATCCGTTGTTGTTTCAGGCTATCGACTTACGCTTTGTAGTCCAGGTTGCCAGTTCGAATCTTGTCTTTCAGATTTGTTAGTTTTAGGTCCAAATTTGATTAATGACAAGTGGGACCCCCGTGTGTTGTTCTGATATTTCAGTGTAGGATGGTTTTTTTGAACAAACACTTTGCGTGGTTAGACAAGTAACGGAACAAGTTACACGTATTTTGCAAGTTTACGAACAAAAATGACAGCGGCATAGAATATCACATCCACCCCGCAGCTTAGATGCTATGGTGATACGAGTTTTTACACCATTGGAAGTGAGATCCAATGGCTTGGGAGTAGTCTTTGTAATTATGCGCAATTTCCAAACTCTCCAAAGTTTTTTGTGCAAATAAAACATTCAGGCCTCGTGTGTGCCGCTGCATCTTGGATCCAACGGCTCCCCGTTGCTCATATTAGGTGCGCCCTGTAGCTTAATTACCCGCTACGGTGATATGAGCATCTAGGTCGTATGATCAGTGATCAGATGGCACATGCGTAGTACTTGTACTTTCTGTGCAATTCCCAAACTCTCTCAGCCGTATATTGCAAAAACATTCAAACCTCCTACTGTGGGCTGTTAGATCTCCGTGAACTCGTATCACCATAGAATCTACGGTGCGGGAGCACCTCATATTCTCCCGTGTGAGAAAACATAAGGTGCTCTCGCAGCTTGGATGCTACGGTGATACGAGCTTCGAGGTCGTTTAATCTGAGATCCAATGGCATCTGAGCAGTCTTTGTGCTTGTAAGCAGTGGCCAAACTCTTTGGGGGCTTTTTTGCAAAAGACCATTCGAACCACCGAGGAGGTGTTGGGTCACAAATCCAATGGCTCCGAAGAGCTTGTATCACCAAAGCATCTAAGGTGTGGTAGCACATGATATTCTTACATATAGGAGAATATGATGTCCTCCTTCATCTTAGATGCTACGGTGATACGAGCTTCGAGGTCGTTGGATATGGGATCCAAGGGCATCTGAGTAGTTTTTGTACAAATTGTGTGCAATTCTCAAACTCATCAAGGTTTCTTGTAAAAATATTAAGACATCATGTGAGCTGCTATATCTCAGATCTACAAGCTCCAAGCAACTCGTATCGGCATATAGCATCTAAGGTATGGGGGCACATGATATTCTCCCGGGAGGAGGGGTGGGGGGTGCACAACCAATCGGTGGTTGGGAGGGTGGGGACAAATATAATCTAAACAACCCTAAACAGAGCTTCACAATTTTATCTAAGGTCGACGGGGTGACCCCCGACAATCATAGCTCCGCCTAATTAAACACAACATTTGCATGTACTGTAGTACTAGACTTAATATTCATGTTTCAGTTTCATGTTCATTTTAAATATTGAATTGAGGACCATGCGTGTCTTACATTTTACTCCCTTCGTTCCTAAATATTAGTCTTTTTAGAGATTTCAAGTGGACTAGCACATACAGATGTATATAGACATATTTTAGAGTGTAGATTCACTCATTTTGCTCCGCATGTAGTCGCTTGTTGAAATCTCTAAAAGACTAATATTTAGGAACAGAAGGAGTATTTTTGAATTCGTGTCATACATGCATGGTTTGCAAAAATAGATGCACTATACTTATTGGATTGTTGTTGTGTTCGTGTGTGGGTGTGTGTGTGTGTGTGTGTGTGTGTGGTCATATGCTTGATACATACAAAGTTTTCTCACCTCCATATTGTTCATCTTTTAAATTTGAATTTGCATTGAAAAACTTACCAGGGATACCATGAAATGTGAAATCCACGTTGAGATCACTATATCACAAACTCACTCTAATTTAACAACTCGTAATAAATCAATTACCACGTTGAGATTAGTATTTGCAAGGAAAATACGGGCATTGTAATACACATAGATTCGTTCGGCAATTTAAAAGGTTCCTTTCGTATTCTCGAATGGTAGGACCCAACAACGTACCAGCCAGACCTTGGCTCGTGTTGATCCTAAAAAAATAAAATATAAAAAAACCGGGCTCGTGTCCTTCTGGTGGCGTGCGTGGTACGCACATTAGGCAACCCAACCAGTCGAGCCTCCACGTTTCGAGTCGAAATATCTGGCGGCCAGAATTCCACCCCTAAGAAATTCCCCTCATGTCCCCAGTCCATAATGACTACCGATGAACAACGGAGGGATGCTTTAGTAACTAGGCAATGTTACCTACCATGCCGAGCACGGTTCAATTCCCTCGGTCGCCGCTTGCCAAGGTCACCCGTCAACTGCATTGCCTAGTACTACTACTACTACTACTACAACACTAGGATGAGCACAGAATTGAGCCCGTTGTTTCGTGCCTAGTACTTGAGTTAATATATCAGGCAATGTACTGGTACGGAGGGATTATCCTTTTGCTTTGCATATATAACTTGTCTGAAGTCTAACTAAGCAAAATGTTTGACCAAGTCCTTTCTTAAGAAATACAATAGGACAAATGTATGGCTTGAAAATTTATTGCATGATGCATGTTATGATATTGTTTCGAATCCTGGATCTTAAATTTCAGAAAATCCAAAAGTGACCATAAATTCTTGAAACTGAGCATGGTCACGTGATACGACACAAATATTATTTCGTAATTTTTTTCTTCAATTTGAGACAAGCTGCTTATGACAAGTTGCACAAATGAAGAGCCAGGGTATTTTGGAACAAAGACCTGTCATGTTAAGGCAAACGCTTGCACTATTGAAACCGTGGGCGTTTACGTGCCGCCACGAGTCCCGCTTCTCATCGGCAGGTGCCATCCGAACAAGCGTGTGAGTCGACAGGAGGCGTGCGAGCAGACCGCTGCGCCGGTTGACAGGGAGGCGTGTGAGCAGACCGCTGTGCAGGCTCATCGGGAGGCGAGCCCTTTAATCAGGCTCCGCCGCCCACCTTCGTCCCAACTGCTCCCACTTTTAATGTCACCGGCGCCGCAGTTTAAAATAAACCCCGCACTACCCGGTATCGCTACAATCTTCTCTCTTCCTCTCCGATTCTCCCGTCGTCTACCTCCAACCAGCCTGACCTAAACGTACGCCATGCCGCATCACGATGGTTTGCCCTTAGTCTTCCAGTTTCCTGAGGAAGAAACCCAGCCGGAGTCTCAAGAACATATGGCGCTTTGGGACGAGCTTGAACTGGCCTTGCGGGAAGACGCCGCGCCTGTCCCTGCTCCCGTTCCGGCTCCAGTCGCCCCGACTGGGCCAGCGCCCATCCCCGTGGCATTGATGGGCTGGGAGCCGCACATTGTCGCCGAGCTTGATGCCACGGGGTTCCACGAGGTCCCCGCCGACTTTCACGCGCCCGTGCACCTGCCAGTGCATGCGCCTGCGCGTGCACTGACACGCACGCCGGTGCCGGTGCCCGTGCACCTGCCAGCGCATGCGCCTGCGCGTGCACTGACGTGCGCGCCCGTGCCGGTGCCCGTGCACACGAATGTCTCTGCCGCGCCGTTGACAACGCTTGTCCCCGCGCGGGTGCCAGTGCCCCCCTCAACGGCATGGATGGCCGCCGTCGACCGCTTCCTTGCACCAACGCTAGTCGCCTCCTCCCGCCAGTTGACTCGCTCCGAAGTCCAGAACATTTTGGCCTTCCTTGAAGCTAGGCCAACGTCCAGGAGTACGCCAACAACGGCGCAAGGCGCCGCCGTCACCGTCGATCAGTGGCCCGACGACACATAGAGCACGGCAGAGGAGCCGCTTCCCACTGCAAGATGCCCCCGCCGCGTAATCTAAATTTGCCATGAAAAACGTTCGGATTGCCATGCTTAAAATCCGAACGTTTATTTTTTCCGTTTATTTTAGATCGATCGTCGTATAATTTAAAGTCGGAGTCAAACTGAACGAAATCTATGGTTTGATCGATTGAATGTTCTGCTAGAGCCGTATCAAATTAAATATAAAACGTCATCAAGCCACATGTATTCCTTGTCATCCAACGACCTAGACTGCTACAATGTCGAGCGCTCAACACGTTTAGCGTGCAGTTAATTTCATGCCAAAAATAGTGCTAATCACATAATAACACGCAAATAATATCCTACTTAATATCCGCAAGCACTTAATATACTTCCAAATTAACGTGCATTGCACGTACACACTGTCTAGTGCTGCTAGCACGTGAAGCTGGTGTCGTAACTTGTGAACGCGTCCAGATATGGTCAACGGCAACATCGCCCGCGAGTTCTTCGTGTTTGCCCGTGCGTCTAAACGCAGAACCGGAGGAGAGAGAGAGCACACATGGAACCCACCAGTAAGTGAAGGCGAATAGTACTAAAAATAGTATTACATGTTATCAATTAAACAGGCTGTGGTAATATAAAAACATTATGTGAACAAAGGGAGGTACAACAAACATTGCTGTTCTACGTATGTTGCCTATTGAAGTGCGGCTTGAAGGGCCTGGTCGCATGTTCGATCCTCGTCCTTTATTTTTTAATTTGTTTATGGGTCCAAATTTGTTTCATCACATGTGGGCCCCTCGGTGTGTAGTTTGTAGCACTTTAATTTGTGGGTCAAAATTTGTTCCATTCCAAGTGGACTATCGGTGTGTAGTTTTGTAGCTTATTTATAATAATTAAAGAGAACAACAGAGTTTTTTGCAATAATACCATGGTGCGACGTTGAAGGCGAGAAAGTACATGCGAGAGAGCGATGACCGAGCCAGAGGGAAATCAACTAGGGGAGTTGCGGGGGTTGCAACGGTGTTCCGAGTAGTTGTGGTCCGAATGCTACGAAAATATAATCTAAACCGACCGGAATAAATGCCTACACAAATTAATCCAAGGTTGGAGTGCCCCTTGCAATGTAAATAGCTCCGGCTTTGCGAGGGATGGAGAGGTAGCTTCAATGTGTGGAAGATACGACATGAGAAAGCGAGGTCAATCGAGAGACATATAGATAGAGAGACAAAGTGAGTGTGGTCCGACATTCATTGAACAAATATATATGCTCTGGAGAGATATTGTCCGATTGAGCTTTTGGCAAGGGTGAGGGCTATAAGATAGAGCTTGAGAGATGATCCAGTCACAGACGTGTAGATATATTTTGTGCGTGGGAGGAAGCAAGGTCAATCAATCACATAGGGTCGTCGTGCGATCGAAAGAGTGAGATGGGTTGGAGAGAGTGACCTAGATAGACAATGTGCGTGAGAGAGTATACAATGTGAATAAGTCGAATTGGGCTCAAACATGGTGATATATCGTTTTTGTCTGAGAATGAGCGAGGTCAATCGAGACATACAAAGAGAGAGAGAGAGAGAGAGGGAGAGAGAGGGAGGGAGAGAGGGAGGGAGAAAGAGAGAGAGAGCGAGCATGGCCTGCCATGAGGTCAAAAGAGTGGGGGCGGCTTCGATGGACTGACCTAGATAGACGATCTGTGTGAGAGAGTATAGAGTGTGTCGACCGAGGCCCGAACAGGGAGATATATCATTTGTGTGTGAAAGAAAACAAGGTTAAACGAGACTCAGATAAAGAGAGCGAGATTGAGCGAGTGTGGCCCGCCGTGCGGAAGAAAGAGTGAGACAGTCTCGAGGGAGTGACCTAGATAGACAACGTGCGTGCGTGCACATGAGAGGTTGGGGGGCTAGATAGGCAATGCATGTATTTAGCGCGAGAGGGTGAGAGGGAGAGGGAGAGAGAGAGAGCTCGGCATGGGGTGCAATGGCAGGTGTGTGAGGTAAATACATTTTGTAACAGAGTGGAAAAGGGGGGTTGTGTAGTTGAGAGAGTTAGAGATCGAAACATGGAGAGAAAGAATGGATGTGTGTTGGAAACCGATAGCTTCCTAAGGTGGTTAGGAGAGGAAGATTGAC
>NC_057808.1:374076198-374125990 GCF_018294505.1 Triticum aestivum | reverse complement strand
AGGAAGATTGACCGATACAGGAAGTATGTACCGTGTGTGTGTGGGGGGGGGGGGCTAAAAACAACATTTGAATGTAGATAGTACGAGACTTAATATCGATGTTTCAATTCGGTGTACATTGTAAGATTTGAACTGAGGACCATGCATATGGGTAATTATTTCGAATTCGTGCCATACTAGGTTTCGAAAAGTTGACATTGACTCGATTTGTTGTGCTATTTTGTAGCTCATATGTTTGAATCCATCCAAAAGTTTTCTCACTACCATGGTGTTCATCATATACATATGAATTTGTATTAAAAAAGTAGCGTGGATACAGTGAAATGCGAAATCCATGTTAGAATTGGATATCGCTATGTGACACACACTCTAATTCAAATAACTAATTATGTGACACACACTCTAATCCACGTTAGCGTGGATACCGTTTCGATTTTTTTTCAAATAACTCCTCATTAATTAATTTATAGTATCTCGTTTTGAATGACTAATTATTGGAAGGAAAACACGGGCATGATCATACATACAGATTCGTTTGCAAATGAAAGAAGATTCGTTTGCATTCTCAAATGTAGGCGCACCAGGCAGACCGGGGTCGTGTCATGGTGGTTGCGTGTGTCGGACGGACGCTTAGCACCCAGCCACCACCCCTCCCCCTCCCCCCTCCCCCCCAAAAAAGGATGACGACAAAATAAGTTCGCGCTTCCATGTTTCGGATTAAAATATCTGGCGGCCCCAATTCCAGCCCTGCAAAATCTCCCTTCTCCACCGTCCCCTTCCGCGCCCAGATTGCTCAAATCCCTAATTCGCCGCCAACCCAAGCAAAGTTTTAATCGCCCCTTGTCTCGTCTCTTTCCCCACCTCTGTGCCGGACGACCACGACGAAGACGACGGTCGCGCTTCACCACCGCACCGGAGCTACCTCATCTACGCCCTCATCCACCGCACCGGGTGGTCCACTGACAACGTCGGCCGCCGCAACCGACGTGCCTCACATACACCGACTTCCACCGCATCAGGTGTGCTTCACCGACGCCGTCTCCCAGCTCACCGGGGCTAATTCACCGAGCATATCGTTGCGCCTCCGCCCCCCGAGGCCGCTGGGGCTTCACCAATGGTCTCGTCCACCGCATCGTAGCGCTCCGTTGCCACTCAAGATCTGCATCCGTGCGCGGCCAGCCAACGCCAGCACATCACCCTCAACGGCTCTGAAGTGACCCGCACTCTAGCTAGGCGAGCATGCCCAAACGCCGGCCCGAACTAGGTATCCACACATCACTCCCTTGTGCACTGCTCCGACGATGTTTGGATATCCTTTCACTGCTCTCTTAGCTTACACGCCTATCCAACTCTGACTTTAACTCTTATTTCTTCTGGAGATATCATCTGAAACAAGCAAATCCATTTTTTAGCGAAGCATGACGGTGCTACGGGATCTGGTACACATCCTGCACACCCGTATAACCTTCTAAGTATCTGTCCTCCGGTACAACAGCAAGGCCGATTCCTCTTATTTGATCAGCCATTCGCCGTGTCAAAAATGCAGAGGGGGATGCAAGGAGCACAAGGCCTGCACATCCAAGCAAGTGGTAACATGGACTTGTACATGGAACATCCCAAGCGCAAGCAGAGCTGCAGTGAGCCTGTACAACGAGCTAGCGTAATTCCCTGCATTTCATTTAATTCGTACTGGCATTCGTGTATGATTTGTATGCAGTGGCGGATCCACGAATTCAAGTTACCAGGGGCGAACATTTAACTTAAAAAATACGAAGGCACTTGCACTCCAGAAATCAACATAACTTGAGAAATGTGAAGCTACATGCACTTTGAAAACCAGCTAATGATCCAAAGTAGTTCAGATTATAAACACTAAATGATGCAAGCACCAAAAAACACAAAATGCAACATGGTGTACAAGGACTACAAACATGGTATGTACATGCTTGAATTATTCGTTCTCTGGCTGAAAATATCGAAGTGTAATTGCACCTATAACCAGTGCGCAAACTGCATATCAATATATCTATCCTGCACAATTATGCCAATAGTTTCAAACAACAGATTAGAAAAGTATTTGTGCTACGTTGTCATGATACGGGGACTTTCTGGTAGATGGCCTCGACGTTTCCTCAAGCCATGAAAATGCACTATAATTTGCTTGTCATCAATGCCTACAAATCTCTATGTCTCTCTCAACATAGCAGATCATCATTAGACACTAAATCCTTCAATGGGAGGTTGCAAAAATTCTTGCATTAGATGCCTCATTAGACACTATATGTTCATCACCAGGAGCATGTAAAATGTTTGCATAATTTATTACCAGTCTGTTCATTAGACACTTTAGGCTCAAGAACAACATGAGCTTGGATGTTTGCACCGGAAACTTGATTAGATTCATCAGATTCAGTCAGTTTAGTATTGATTGGGGGAGTTATAAAATAAGTAGAAATTGGTTTCATTTTCTCATAGATTCCCTACATACAAGCAGTTTTACAACACCGTCAGGTTTAACTATTGGCCAAAAATTGAAGAGTTGAATTAGATATAATCAGGGATGTGATGTACCTGCTCGTTGCGCATGCTACTCTTGCAAGCTGCGACTGTCCGTTTGCGCAAGCTTGATGCCATGCCCGTGCTGCCGCCGCTGCCTCCCACGCAGGCTACTCCCAGGGTTGGATCTTCATCTTCTTGTCCTTCCGTTCGCTTGAAAGCCCGGCGACCGCCCTCCAACGAGGGCGCGAGGAAGTGCTGTGTCGGTCTGTCCAGCGGCGGCTAGGTTAGGAGCGAACCAGACTGGAGGCTTGAGCGGATGAATTGGGATTTTTCCTGCCGTCGATCGATATGGGAGGCGCTCGTTTGGGCCGCGAGCCTGCTATAGGGCCTGCCTTGCACTTATGTTATTGGCCTATCCAAATTGAAACATTTTTCTTCATTTTTTACATTGCCTGCTCGTGCGTTGGGACGAACAAAACTAGCCTGGGCCAACCTGGACGACTCAAACTAGGCGCACACTTTCGAGCCACCGAGGCGGCCGCCCATACCAGCCCCTATGGTGGCGTCGCCCCTTTTTGCGTGTATGATAGGGGTAGTGAAAAATATTCCAATGGCGCTTTTGATTTACCCACAGAATGGTTGAATTGCTTGTTTCTATGAACTGAGTTCGCCAATAATGTGAAGGATGCCAGTCATTTCATCCTATTGTAGATTGCTTAGGTCTCGATATGCCAAAAGTAATCGCATGCAATATACAGTAAAAGCTAGTGTTATGTGTGTGGCTACAACTAGTCTGACTACACGTCCTCATATAACATATCAAGGACGCACCATCTTACCAAATTAACCATTCGACTTACCAATGCAGTGTGGGAAGAAAGAAGTATTGGGACTGCGTATCCAAGCAATTGATGCCATGGACTCCTTCGTACAACCTTGTAAGCGAAAAAGAAGATGCAGTGTGCCGGTACAAAGAACTAGCATAAGTTCAGTTATCTGCTTCTCGGAATTTTAGTTAGCCACTTATTGCAAAATTGTTCAATTACATTGATTGACTTAATTTAGTTTGCTACTGATTACATAATGCCACAACCCGTCAATCCTATTATAGACTGCGCCTATCTATGTGTTTGATACTTACTGTTAAGAATTACCTGTTTGCCTGAACTTAAATAGCTACTTGTTTGTTTAACTGCTTTGCTACTGCAACAATGGGTTACAATGATGTTAATAACTACTTTTCAGCATCGAATTGAAACTCTTTAATTCCTTGTTTGTTTAAGTGGTTTGCTGTTATAACTCCCAGTTGAGATGTTTTGCTAACTTCAACTTTTCTGAATCCAATCGGAACTTTAATGGCAAAACAGGTTAGCCCAAGATCAAAGAGCAAGGTCCCCATGGACGTTGTATCATCCCACAACAGTGGCACCGGCCCAATCGTGCATTATGAATTGCCAACTGCTGATGCTCTAGAGGCTAAACTAGTGGTAGAAAGAGATTCTGCTTCTGCACTTAGATATGAAGTTGACATGTTGAGGAAGCAAACAACACAATTAGTAGCAGTACTCAAGACAACCATTAAATATTTGGTGGATTTTAAAACGAAGCAAGCTGAGACTGACCACATTGTTAAGGTCCTGAAGGAAAAAAGGAAATTAAATTCCCACTTGGTAAATCATAGGTGAAATGTTCTTTCCATCGTTGAATAACCTTTGTGTTGTTTGTTCATGTAATCAATCAAACCATTTGTTTTAGAGATAATGTAATAATAGTTTTTTGTTTTTTGGTTTGTAATTTTATTTGAGCACAAGTCTGTATTAATTGATAAGACTCGGAGACATTTCATTTTGATTGCTGTGCCAGACCTACAAATATGCCAATCGGGCTGAATGTGCATTCATCAATAATAGTAGTATAGATGGACCATAAGTGGCACGCATCGGAAAGGGCCAAGATGCTGTAGTAGCTTGGCTAAAAAAAGGATGCTGTTGTAGCAAAGAAAAGTACAGCGGCCTGACTTATGTATGTTAGTTGATATTATTGATCCATATACTCTATAAGTGTTTATATGTCTGTTAGTTCTGTACATTCTTGGTTGATTGACTCGGTATTTGAATCTTGATACATCGCTTGTGTACATATCTAAATGGGAGTACACATTATGCTGCGTGTGACATTTGAGTTGGACATGAAGTGTTCCAAATATTCGAATTCACCTTAAACTAGATTCTAGCTTCTGAATTTGAGTATCGACATTTGTAAACCATATTCATATATGACTGTGGAATACATCTTTGTCGTCCTTTTGAAGATATATAAAAACACATAGAATGATTTATAAATATTCGTATAGGAATACAAAATGGATTCGAATTTAGTTGCCAGGGTAAACGTGGATGCTTATTGTCCCAAAATTCGAAAGAAGCGGCAAAATGTCCACTCCCACATCGGCTACCCGAAGCCAAGTGTTTGGGAGATGGAAATTACTGTCTACCCATTACATGGACAATCCATCGGCCCGATTTCCACTGCTCTAAATAGGGGTAGGATAGTAACTTCAATTAGACGTGACACGACCGCCTCTGAGCCCATTCCGACACGGTGGGCGCCAAACATGGGTGGCAAAACACATTTGATTCAAGCTCGTCCGAAAGACCTCTGTTTCTCCCTCCATTTCCCCATACATACACGGTGGGCGGCAAAACAAACTCGACTCGGCCGAAATCGATGTTGCCAAATATTTTCAATAGGGGCAGGTTTGTAACTTCACTCAGACGTGACACAACCACCCTACCTGTCAGCCCCGTTCATACACCGTGGGCGCCAACCATGCGCGCCAACCACCCTCTCCTCGCCCGAAATCACTCTGGGCAAATATTGGCGAGATGCGAGATTACCATCGTATCCCCAACCGACGAGACGTCCAAATTTTAAACGGGGGCTAAGTTCATAACTTTCCCATATTTCAGACAGGCGTGTCCCAAAAACATGGTTCCCCATACCTCTCCCTCCATTTTCCCATTCATACAAAATCCGCGCTAGAACACCATCCCCACACCAGCCTCCGTCCGCCACCCCATCAATCGCCGCCGTCCTCCACCACATCCATCGCCGCCGTCCTCCACCATGCCGGAGCGCCTACCAAGACCGTGTCGTCCACTGCTAGAGATGGACGTTTCTCATCCACGGCGACGGACCAAGAGCCTTGCATCACGTCCTCTTGCTTCATCGGCGCCGTCGTCCTCTTTGCCGGGGCCGCTCACACAACCTTCTCTTCCACCGCAACGGGACTTATCCCCCAATGCACCCGTCTACCGTCGCAGATCTGCTTCAACACCACCGACAGCCATCACACCCCCGATGCCTACACGGCGCCGCAAGACAGGTGGTACTTCATATCTCCTCAACTTTTTGATCTCAACCAGAAAATAGATCTTAACTTGGTTACTTTACTTTCTTTTCAGCTCTTAGAATTTAATTCTTAGTTCGAAGCAAACAATGGCTGCTAAATATCATTTCTCCGGTTCCCCCTTTTATGATCACTATACGATCAGAATACGTGCTTCGTGTCATAATAGCACCGCTCGACCCATCAAGCTAAACAAGCTTAGTTGTTCAAATACGAATCTGATATTATTAAAACAGATTCGTTTAATTGGTCTGCTAAATGTTCCTAAATTAGTTTCGAAAATGCATGTTCGCTGCTCGGGTGTGTATCTCTACAGGGTGCCCACGGTGGGCCGGCCCACCCTGGGATTTTGGGTCATCCCAGGCCCCGATTCCCCTCTGTTCTGCTGCGTGCTTCCGATCTCTACTCGCCCCCAGCCGCCTGCCTCGCCGGCGACTTGCCATCCCCGGGCGACATGACTCTAGGAGGAGACGCCGGACTAACAGGAGGTCAGGAGCCGCTCACCCAACAACGTCACCACTGCCCGGGCGCGCCGCCGTGCCTACCTTCCCAGTCCGTTCAGGGCTCAGGCATGCATCACCCACTAAGCCAACCTGATTTATCCTTAGATAAGTCCTCAACACTCAGCAGCCACTCCTCATCACCCATTTTCTAATTGATTCATTACTCATTAGGCAGGACTGTCATTAGGGTTTGTTGTGTGCTCAGTGCTGCCTACACTTAATGGTTCAGATGTATTTCGGTAATCTTTAGTACATGTAAAGTTCACAGGGTTTTCAAAATTCCGGCCCTAGGAACAGACACTAGTCATTTTGGATTGTTGGTCGTAGTGACATTGACCCAGATTACTACTGCAAGCCAGGTTTGTTGACAATTTTACTTGTCTTTCTTACTCATTCGATATAATATCCAATTATTCATGTCGATTAGTTGCAAACAATAAGTGCTAGACAAACTTCTTGATTCATATTTTGGACGGTCTCTTACTGCAGTTACAATTCTGCATACTTGTCCTAGTAAGCTCACAAGTAAATGACTGATTCACTACATCTATGCTTGCCTTGTCATATTTGTTGTCAATATTCTTTTAGGGTGGACCACCCTGTTTCTAAATACTGCAACCGTAGACATGAGTGAATAGTATTTCTCTATGTGATCTCTTCCATCATGTGTGGGCAACGAACACTGCATTGTATCGAAAGAAAGTGTCGTTTCCAGCTTTTACATAGGCTTCGATCTTTTACATGGAATACAATCTGCCTACTTGCTTTGTGTTGCACTACCAACACTCCACCCTTGAAGCTAAACATTATGCCACTCATAATTCCTTAGTTTATTTGTTCAAATACGAATTTCATATGATTCTAATGTTCCTACTTCAGTTTTGAAATGTGTGTCTGCCTGTTATAGAGACATAAGGGGTTTGTATTTCTGTGTGTGGTCTGGTCCGCATGGTTGGGGGGTGAACTTTGCGTATGGAGGGGTTTATAGGGAGACACTCTTCGAGTTGAATCCGCAATGCATTCCATAGATAATCTGACTACTTTTTATGTTTTCATGAATCTCAGGTTCTGAACAGCATCATAATGATTATGAGCTTGCGCGCATGAAAAGAATAAAGCAGAACAATGCCATGGCTGTCAAACTTGGCATTAAGGGACTGAAATCAAGTCTGGATGCAATGCAATGCAAACGCTCTCCACCTACAGGTTCATGCTTAGAATATGATCCTAACAGTGATTCTGAGCTAGAGGGAGACCTAAGTCAATGTACCTCCCTAGTGGAGGAGTTAGAGGAAGATGCCCTATCTTATTCACCCATCAAGGTGCTTGCTCTAACTTTCCAAGGTTATATTTGTCGCACATATCTTGCAACTGATGCTTTGCATTGCTTCTACTTTGTTGAACTGCCATTAGCTTAGTTTACACATCGTGTATGTGAATACGCCCTGCCTATCCATTTTCAGTACATATTCCATCTGTCATCATACCATATTTATCCATTCAAATGCTGTTCTTGTGTATCAGACGTTCAAAAGGAAGAGGGCGATTGCTGATCATGGAGGAGCACAAGCAAAGTATTTGGAAAAGGTAGTGGCACCTGATAAATCAAATATCCCATTAGGTGTAGTTGCAATATCACCTGACCCACAAAACACCCCAACTCTAGCAGACTCTAGCCCTACTACACTGGTCATTTCTGATGCCCCAAGTCAGCAGACCCCAACTGCAGCAAACATTATGATTATGCCAGTTAACATAGCACTAGCTCTATGACGCAAAACCCCCATTCCAACAAAGAGTACACCAAATCCAGTTGCCAAATCCCTTTTCGAACCAGAGAGAGCCCCAATTGCAGCAAATAGGACCCCTGTTCCATTTCTTCCCAATTTAGAAGACAAAGCTTATATTGTTGTCAGGAACTTTGTGCGCATCTTTCCTTCATGGAAAGATTATACCGCAGACACAGAACAATTTCCAGTCTTCCTTCGCAACTTACGCGTAAGTAATGTACTAATGTTATTCATGGTCATTGCTGCATATGTTTCTGTTGACAGAAGACACAAGATTTCATTCTTTTAAATAGGCGAGGACCAAACTGGATTGTGAAGACGAGCAAGGGTTAGTTGCGCTTTTCAAGCACTCGTTGATGATGTATCGTTCCTACCTGAGGCAAGCGCACTTCGATGGCAAGCCTTTAAACGAAATTTCTGTAAAGTCTCCGGTGCTACATTTATCCGACGGTGACTGGAATAATCTTGTTACACATTAGTCTCGGCTGCAGCGTAAGGTACTATCTATGATATCACATAACAATTTGAACTACTTTTCTGCATTTGCCTTAACGTCTCACTTGTACGAAAACTGTTAGCAGAAGAACATTCATTCTCAAGGGACCACAGAATCTCGCAACTATACTGCACACTGCATTGCTCTTGTGAGTACCTCTTGCCCTGTATGACCATACTTACTTTCATAGCTGTTTGATTATGTAGCATCACTACACATGTTAGCCTCGTTATCGTCCATTTGGTGGACATTATAAGATCCGTATGGACTCTTACATAAATTTAGAATCAACCCAATGCTTTTGAAGAGGTTTAGCTCCGCAGTCCTCTTGTAAGGACTGAGCGTCGTCTATCACTGTACTTACATTAACAGCTACTCCCTCCGTCCCATAATATAAGAATGTTTTGTACAGTACACCAATGTTCAAAACACTCTTGTATTATGGGAAGAGGGATTGGTTCATTGTGTAGCATTCTGCATCTTATCTCCCTCGCCCACCATTTACTAAAAAAGACCAGATCTATATTTAATCTTACCAAAAAGTAGAATACACAGACAATGCCAGTGCAGAAGTGTAGTCCATTGCTCTTGTCAGTACATTTTGTCCTGTAATGCTTGTACTTCCAGGGATTGGTAGTTGATTATGTAGCATCAATCTGCATCTTATCTTCATTATCCTCTATCCCTTCCAGTATTATCATATCTATAATTACTCTCTACAAAATGTAGAGTACAGGCAATGCTTATGAAGAAGATTCTGTGCTGAAATTCTTGAGTTATCCTTCCCTTGACATGGAGAAGGGCATTATAAAGCCGGTGTTAACTGTTAATGTAAGTCAGTCCTTCTAAAGCCTTTATCCTCAACTGCTGTTTAATTTGCTCATACTCCCTATCGTTTACTGCTGTTTAGTTTGCTGTTTCTACCAAAATGCATGTTCGCAAGAACCGTAAGTTCTAAGTTTTACTTGTAAAACCAAATTCCTTATTCATACTATGCACATTACTCAATAATCCCTATATATATGCTTGTTTTTGTGGATCTATAATCCAGTGTGTGGTGAAGCAGCCCACGTTTGCACCTTGTCATCTCCTGTTTTATCTTACTGATGTGGCTGATGATATGAACAACATGCCATGCACATTAACCAAAATAGATACAATGATTTTCTTTGCCCTTCATATATGCTTGTTATGTTGACATGGTAATCCAGTAGTGTGGTGAAGCTCCCCGCATTATGAACAATGCCAAATTATGCTATTGATATTTTGAACTTACTCTTTATTTTCTAATTTGAAATTGGATGGAATTGACAGCACAGTTATCATCTTTGTTTATACACGTGCAAAACCTGTCATCTCTCTGCTTTGTTTCAGGTTGATATGCCTGATGGCATGCACAAGTCTGCTGAAGGCTGTGAGACAAACCCAACATATATTGCAGCAAAGAAGGCAAAACATCTTGAAGATAGCGAGACAACCCCAAAGTCTTGTCTTGATGCAGTGTTCAAGTTAATTGAGACTAGCAGTCAGACAAGCTCACAAAATTCGTTGTCTGAATCAGTTCGACTTCTTCAGTCCCAAGTTCTAGCAGAAAGGCATTCTGCAACTCAACTTCCCTATCTCTAAGAAAGATTGCGGAGAACACCAATGAGAACCTCATCGCTAAACAGCTACACCTGGAAGCTATGACCGACATGCTAGGCCGGTCTCACAGCCTTGCTCAGCAGCTTGCGCCGCAGTTCCCGCGCAAGGCTAACCTTTCTTGAACTGTTTTGGAAGTGGTCTCGGTTCAGTATTATTTTGTTACGCTGCAATGGTGCCCAGTTTTTGTAATCTGCTTCTTTGTTGCGCGTTATGATCACTGGTGGCGAACTTCGATGCCCAGTGGATGTAATATACCATAAATACTTTATTGTATAGTGTAGGTTTATTCTTAGTTACTATGCCGTAATTTGTTTATTGTATAGAGTAGGTTTGTTCTTAATTCTTACTAGTTACTGCCATCATTCGCTATCTGAAAAAAAATCAGATGTAGTCGGCCGGGCCGAAACATTCGCCTCTAACGGGCCTGGTGTTTAGTGGACCACAATTGGGCCGGCCTGCATATTTCTTGGGCCCGAATCATTGGGGCCTTCACACTTTGCGAGAGGCCCACAACTTACACTGGCCTATATTTTAGTTGGGCTTTTTGTGGACCCAACGCTTAATTTGGCCCAGGTAGCGTTGGGCCATTAACAGGCTGAATATTGTACTGGCCTGTTACGGCCCAGATGAAACCATGGGCCTTTAGCAGGCCAAAATGCATATTGGGCCTCAATTTTCACTAGTCGTCGACGGGCCTTCAGCAGGCTGAAATGTAGACGGGGCCTTTTTGGGCCCAGTTATATCACGGGCAGTTACCAGGCTGAAACATATCTCGGGCCTTAGTTGGCCCATTGATATCATGGGCCTTTAAGAGGCCGAAAGCTTAGTACAGACATCAATAGGCCGAATTATGCGACAAGCCTTTAACAGGCCCAAAGTCACGTTGGGCTTAACTGCTGCCACCTTTATCATGGGCCGTTAGTGGGCCCGATGTCCTGTCGGACCATATATGGCCCATGGGCAGCACGGGCCATTCCCAGGCCGAAAGTCACACCGGGCTGAAATGGGCCCATGTCTACATGTGGCCTCTAACAGGCCGAAAGTCACTGGGCTGTAATTGGGCCCAAATATTCGGTGAACAATTAACGGGCCAGATCTGGCTTCGGGCCGTAAATGGGCCCAAATATTCGGCAAACAATTAACGGTCCAGATCTGGCTTTGGGCCGTAAATGGGCCTTTATTAAGAAGACCGTTATTGGGCTGGCCCACTAGTACCTGAGTAAGTACTACGTGCCTTTGACTGGGCCGTCCTTTTTAACCTATATGGGCCTCTGTTGGACCGTGCCATGTGTCCACGTATCATAGGCGCTTTGGGTCCAATGAGTGGATGACATCTGTCCCAACGGTGAGCCGACACGTGTTTCCTCCAGCCAATGATGATTTTACAAGTGGAAAATCCCCATTGGTTGGGGATGTTAACGGGTTATCTGATCCAAAAGCGGACCCGATAGCTTAATGCCGTTACGTTACGGTGGATGCTGCGTGTCGGTCACCCTTGACGGAAGCACTTCTATGACACGCGATTTATCATCATGGAAGTGGACACTTCCGTGATGATAATTTTGGTAATGTCGTGGAACACTTCTACGACAGCACATGTATGACTATCTTGATTCTGTCATAAATTTGTCATGGATGTACATGCATGACAGAAAACGTGACCTACTGTGACAAACACGTATCATCACGGAAGTGTATTTTTTTGTAGTGAACCCTGCAACCAAATAATAAAAAGTCTCTTGTGTCCCCAACACACCGAATACAATGGTAATTTGTATAGGTGCACTAGTTCGGCGAAGAGATGGTGATACAAGTGTAATATGGATAGTAGATATTGGTTTTTGTAATAAGAACAACAAAAAACAGCAAGGTAGTAATTGATAAAATGGAGCACAAACAATACTGCAATGCTTGAAAATGAGGTCTAGGATCCGTACTTTCACTAGTGCAATCCACTGAAAAAATAGCACGCTATAGCGTATTGAGAATTGCCTCGCTAAATATATCAGTGTACAACATCTCGCTAATAGAACGCTATAGCGCGATATAGCATGCTAATAGCATATTTTGAGGTCGCCGCTATTTTGCTATAGCGCGCTATTTTTTTCATTGGTGCAATCTCTCAACAATGCAAATATAATTGGATCATATAACTATCCCTCAACTTGCGATGAAGAATCACTCCAAAGTTCTTATCTAGCGGAGAATATAAGAAGAAATTGTTTGTAGGGTACGAAACCACCTAAAAGCCATTCTTTTCGTTCGATCTATTCAAGAGTTTGTACTAAAATAACTCAAAGATATTCTATCCATTTGATCTATACAAGAGTTCATACTAAAATAACACCATATGATACACATCAACCAACTCTAATGTCACCTAGATACTCCAATGTCATCGCGAGTGTCGGTGTCAAAACCGGCCGATCTCAGGTAGGGGGTCCCGAACTATGCGTGAGGATCGAAGGTAACAGAAAACAAAGGGGAACGATGTTTACCCAGGTTCGGGCCCTCTTGATGGAGGTAAAACCCTACTTCCTGCTTGATTGCCTTTGATGTGTATAGGGGTTAGAAGAGTTGATCTACCTCGAGATCGTAATGGCTAAACCCTAGCTATCTAGCCTATATGAATTCTGATAGCCTCTATGGACTAAACCCTCCGGTTTATGTACACACCGGAGGGGCCTAGGGTTGTACAAAGTCGGCTTGCAGAGGAAGGAATTTACATATCCGGACACCAATCTTGCCATCCACGCATAGGAGAGTCCTATCCGGGCACAGGGGAAGGTCTTCTGCCTTGTATCTTCACGGCCCATCAGTCCTGCCCATATCACACAGCCTGAACACCCGAGGACCCCCTAATCCAGGACTCCCTCAGTAGCCCCTAAACCAGTCTTCAATGACGATATGTTCGGCATGTGGGTTGTCTTCGGCATTGCAAGGCGGGTTCCTCCTTTTGAATTCTTCAAAGCAATCTTCTGAACAAAAAGAACTGTATTCAGCTCTGTATAATAGTCACAACCCTCAGCCACGAAGGCAAAACACTTAATCAAAATAATGTTTGTCAGCTGACAACTTTTCGGCGAAACATCACGTCTGGCCTCTTTAACATTTCGAACCGTTTTTCGCCTCCCGCTTCGCGTTTCGAGGCGCAGCCTTTGTTGACACATCTTGTCAAAACAAAGATAGTGTCCGCTTATCGCGGGATCCTCATCAATACGGTTTTGGGTAATCCAACCGTGCCATTCGCATGACCCCCTGGGAACAGGCGAGTTTTAAGGCTTGAGGGGGGGGGGGCGTTTGATATTCACTGCCTATATAAGAGGATAAAGAACCCTATTTTCTCCCCATGCCTTCTTCCTTCTCCTATTTTAACATCCTCAAGCTCGAGTGCCCAAGCTTCAATCTTCCCACCGACAACAACTTCTCCAGCCATGTCCGGAAAGGGCAAGTGGGAGGCCTCCTCCGTCACGGAGAAGGACGTAAAGGAGCTCTAGGAGGCGGGATATCTGTCTGCGGACATCACTCACAGGCTCCCTGCCAAGGAGCAAGTCATCCCCACCCCAGAGCCCAGAAAAAGGGTTGTGTTCATCCCTCACTTCCTCCGCGGTCTAGGGTTTCCCCTCCACCCCTTTGTCTGCGGCCTCATGTTCTACTATGGGCTAGATTTCCATGATCTAGCCCCAAATTCTTTCCTCCACATCTCGGCGTTTATCGTCGTGTGCGAGGCGCTACTCCACATCCCCCCACACTTCGGCCCATGGCTAAAAGTATTCAATGTGAAGCCGAAGGTGGTAGATGGGCAGCACGCGGACTGCGGAGGTACCATGGTGAGGAAGCTCCCCAACACCACTTGGCCTAAAGGGGCCTTCGTGGAGACCGTCAAGGTGTGGCAACAGGAGTGGTTCTACATCACCGAACCCCGCAACGCCAAGTGGGCGGTCACTCCTGAGTTCAGATCCAGACCCCCTATGTGGCTCGCGTCATGGACCAACAAGGGTCTGGACTGGGTCTACGGCGGAAGTGTTGACGCTGCAAAAGCGCATCACAAACATGATAGGCAAGAACACCAGTCTCACTAACATGATTCAGGTGATGCTCTTCCGGCGGATCCTTCCCTACCAACTCCAGCCCTCCCACATGTGGGAGTTCAATCCGGAAGATCCACAAACCTTGAAGCACTTCTTCGGCACAACGCACGAAGACATCTGGAAGCTGCTCTTCAAGGCCCAAAAAACGTGGCCGAAGAAGACCGAAGACATCGGCCTCGACAGCGAGAACCTGGCCACACCGGTAAGTGTAACTTTCCCGAACATATATTCGGTCAATAAATTGTTTAAACATGATGAGTTTTATGTCCCTTGTACAGGGCTGGACAGCAAAGGCGGAGCGGATCAAGTGTCCGGCGCCGCTGCCTGAAGATCCGGCCACACCCCAGTTGACGAAGATGCTGGTTCTGGTGCCCTATCATGCGCCGGAGAAGAAGGCCAAGAAGAAGAGCAAGGAGGCCAAGGGCGGCCTCCGCTGCAAGGGTACTTCGAATGCAGTGTCCGGAGAGACTGAAATCCCCTCCTCCCCCAAGGGAGATGAAGACGAAGAGGAGGAGGAAGCAGAAAGTGACTCCCCTCTCAAGGGGAGGAAGAAGAAGAGAGCAACCTTCCATAGAACCGGAGGAGGGGGCGTCCAAGAGGGGGAAGGTGACCCTCTCGGATGGTTCGGATTCAGAGGCCGAACCCATCCCCAAGAGGCTTCCCAGGGCTAAGCCCCTGGTCGCATCGTACGTACCAAAGGATACATTACAAGTATTCGGTCCTCTATGTTTTTAATGTAACATATTATATTGTGTGTATTTTAGCCCTGCTCGCGACCTCCCGAATCCGTCGCTATCTGAGGGGAGTTCTCTGGCACCGAAGATGGCAGAGAGCGAGACGCCTCCGCGAGCGTCTCTGCCAACCATCGCGGATGACACTGAGGTATTGTCCCAAAGGGCCTCTCCAGGCCATGGAGGGGTGAGTGAGGCTGCCGAGACGACGCCTGAGGGTGATGCCTCGGCTGCCGAAAACATGGGGGGCGCAACCCCCATGGCGACCAACGACGGGGGCCCTGACCAGTCTGACCCCCAGCCGAACATTATTCCGGAGACCAACGTGGCTCCAGAATCAGGCGATCAGCCTCCTTTGAAGGAGGGGGAGCATCAGCCCCGGCAGCGGCCTCCACTAATCCGGAGGCGCCGAATGCCCTAGTGGAAGCACTACGACGTGCTTCCATCATGGAGGAGCACTGCACCCTGATGGGTGTGGTGGTAGAGAAGGTTCAGTCCGCCAAGAGCGGGCTGAACGAAGCTGTCACCAGCCTGCTAACAGGCTTCGAGGTATGCGACGTAATGCTCTAGACACTTTCCATATGAAGGAAATATACATGTATATAGATAGTAGCCCCTAAGACTCTGTTCGGTTTTGAAAAAGGCCAAACAGAGGATCACATAGGATTCGGAAGAGGTGACGGACTTTTCGATTTTATATACAGGCTTCCCTGTTGGCGGCAACCGCCCAGGCCGCTGAAGTTTCCGAACTCAATCGGAAGCTGAAGCTGGCTGATGATGAGATCGACCGCGTTAACAAGCGGTTCGATGAGGCACAAGGTATGTGTGTACTTTAAAAGAGTTTGATCATATATCTGAAGTGATATGCAAACTCAAAGTGTGACTTATGTACCGTTGTGTTTACGAATGCAGGTAGTGCATCCAAGGTCGAGACCCTCAAGAGTGCCCTTGCGCAGGCCAAGGAGGAGGCAAGGGCCAATAAAGCAGCCGCTGATAAAGCGGCTGCGGAACTGAAGACCGAACAGGTCGCCCGCCGCCAACACGAGGAGAGGGTGGCCGAGGTGGAGCAAGAGCTAAAGGACGCCATCGGCAAGTGCGAGGCTTTGGAGGAGAAGAGTACGACCCAAGCGGCCGATCTCGCCAAAGCCCTCCAAGGGGCCAAAGAGGCGCGAACCGAGTCCCGGAGTGCTCGGGAGGAGATCCGGCAGGCCAAACAGATAGCGGTTGGTAAGCCCTTTCTCTTGCAGAGTATATTTGGGGGTAAGAGATATGCCTTGCTCACTCGACTGTGGAGTTCTCCAGATGCCTTTGCGGATCTCCCGAGGAGTGACGCTGACACCGCACAGTTCGTCCGAGCCTAGGAAGGGAGCTCGACAGAGAAGCTTTTCTAGTCACAGTTCCTGCACCGAAGCACCCGGTGTTGTTGAACAACCAGATGCCACTAGCGGAGCTGCATAGGATGTACGGCTTGGCTATGAAGGACATCATAGTCTGGCTTGGCCAGCCGAACCCATTCCGAGCAGCTACTTCGGCTTGGTGAGGTGACTCGTCAATGCGCTGCCCTGAGTTGAAGCTGTAAAGCGCTCGGCGTGCATAGAGGGTGCGCGGATGGCCTTTGCTCGTGTCAAGATGCACTGGACAAAGATGAAGGCCACCGTCGTGGCGACCGAAGGCCCGCCCGAAGGCAAGGACGACCGCAAGCCGGAGCGGTACTTTGACGATGTCGTGGTGGATGCCCGAATAGTAGAGGGCCAATGCTCAAAGAATATGATGTTTGAGTGAATGTATTATGTTTATCCAAACTTTTTTTTATGAACCAATGCCTGTAATATATTTATGCCTTTGTTTGAAATTATTTTCCTCCTGTGTGGCTGTTTTAATTCTAAAAGTTTGCCAGTCGTCGGCTTCAGCCCCCGCGTAGATGCTACGGGGGTGTTCGGGATAGCGCGCGATCACACTTGACCCAGCGTCTTGGTCCGTAAAGGAGGTGTCTGCGCAACGAACCAGGCAATCAGACTATGCAACTTTATTACTTTCACTTAGCCATAGGAGTTTGACGGTGGGGCTAAGTACTAGCCCATGGTGCGTATGCGGCCATCCGAACTAGGATGCCTTAGGCGCATGACTGAGTGAAGGCAGTTCCTTCGTATAATATGGAGTAAATCGCAAAAGATTTGTAGCAAGTCGCCGAATTGCCGACCAGCTGTCGCCATATCATGACAATCAGTTTTCGGCTTCCTCTACTGAGATCTTTGACCGGACGAACCAGAAACACAATCACAGTAGTTCTCCCTTTACTACCTTAGCCGAACGAGCGGAACGTAAGGTGGTAATCACAGGAGCCGGGCAACCCAACTATTAACCAAAGACATGATTCGAAGCTGATGCATATAATGCAATATTCGGGATGCCGAAGTATACTCTAGAAGTGTTCAGACTTTTGAAAATATACGTGGCCGAATAGAGCCCCCGACATTTAAGCCGTACCAAAGTGTATATGGCAATTTCAGGCAAAGAGGAAATACAGATTATGAAATAAACCAACACCGAACAGGGGTTGGCAAAGAAAAATTGTCTCCATTATAATCTGTTTGATATGTCAAAACGTGTTATTACAGATAATGCCATAAACATCAAGGCTATTTTACATGCCGAGAATTTGTAAACAAGGGGAAGCTGTATACAGGGCCTAAAAAGAAAAGGTAGTCTTGAAGATCCCATTGACACCCTGCCGCACGTCTGCGCCGCTTTCGCCTTGGTGCATGATCCTTTGAGAGGAGAAATCGATGATCGTTTATATAAAAGGGGCCTGGGAAAGAGCCCTTGTACGACCATAAGGTCATTAGGTTTTAATGAACCTGTAATATGAGGAAAAAAGGAAGAAAAAAGGGTTGAGGTCCAAATAGGGTCGAGCCGCACTATAGACCTTGTCCGCAGTGTGCCTCTGTCATTGGCCAAGGTATTTTAAGTGCGTAGTTATGCACACACGGTACATATGCCGCGGCTAGATGGGGCGATCAACGGAGGCGGAACTGCTAGTCCAGCTCTGGATCCACCGAGCTGTCGTTCTGGAGAGTAAGTCGGACTCGTTTAGCAGTGTCCGGGGTCTTGATGGCCGATGAAGTGTTCGGCTTGATGAGGCCGCTCTGCACCTCGGCTGCAAGGGCTGCGGTGTGCTCCTCAGCACGGAGGGAGCGCTCCATATTTCCATTGACTGTGATAACGCCACGCGGACCGGGCATCTTGAGCTTTAAGTAAGCATAGTGCGGGACTGCATTGAAGCGGGCGAAGGCGGTTCGTCCGAGCAGTGTGTGATAACCACTGCGAAAGGGGACAATGTCAAAGTTCCAGTCTTTGCTTCGGAAATTATCCAGTGAACCGAAGACTACTTCCAATGTTAATGAACCCGTGCAGCGGGCCTCTACGCCGGGTATCACTCCTTTAAAGGTGGTTGTGAGCCTAAGGCGGATGGTAACAGGAGGCGGGGGAATATCTATCGAGATTCCCCAGTAGACTACTCCACAACAGCCGCTTACAGCGACGAGGAGTGGTTGCCCAAGGACAAGCCCCTGGCGAAGTCGTAAGTATCCGGATACCATAATAGTTCTGGCATGTTTTGTTTTATTGCTTCTTATCAAGCCAAACATGATCATGCAGTCCATCCAAAGCCCATATCGACGTATCCTCTTCGGATGAGTCTTTGGGCCAGTCGGCGATGAACAGCGATTCACTCCCGACCGCCACCTCCCCCCGCCCTACGGACGACGTCGAGGTGTTGTCTCAAAGGGCACTGAACCAAGGGGAGGTAGTTCTGGAGGCGCCCCAAGGCGACATCCCAGACGCTGGGCGCATGGAGGGCAAGACTCCCATGGGCTCTAATGACGGGGGTAGCCAGTTTGGCCCCCAGCCGAATACTGCGCCGGAACCTCCAGTGGTTCCAGACTCCGTCAGGCGACCCCTCGCTAAGGGGGGCGAGCCATCTGTGCCGATGGCCTTTGTCCATCCAGAGGCATCAGACAACTTGCTAGAAGCGCTTCGCGGCGCTTCCATTGACGAAGAGCACCGCACTATCATGAGTGCGGTGGTCGAGAAGGTTCGGTCCGCCAAAAGAGGACTGACTGAAGCCTGTGCCAGCCTCCTAACAGGCTTTGAGGTAAGTAATCAAATTATGAGAAAATGTTACAGCATAGACAGTAGCCCCTGATGCTCTGTTTGGTGTTCGCAAAGAAAGGCCGAACAGAGGATCAAATAATAATCACAGGAGTCTAATCAGAATATGTCTATGTGAATAAGCAGGCTTCACTGCTGGCCGCTGCCGCTCGTACTGCGGAGGTCTCCGGACTGAAGCGGGACCTTGAGCGGTCTGAGGAAGAGCTCGGCCTTACCAAGAGGCAAATTGAAGAGAACAAAGGTAAGTAATACCTCGTCTGTATATTGAGAAAGAAAAAGGAAGGTCGTTGTTAGATCATAGGATCATCATGAATTTTGCTAGGGGCCACGACCGAAGTGGCGACCCTGAAGAAGGTGTTGTCCGAGGCCGAAGACAAAGCGGCCAAGGAGCGCACCGAGCGCGAGAAGCAAGGGGCCCGAGTCAGTGAGGTTCAGCAAGAGCTCCAGGATTTTGTCAAGAAGTACGAGTCCTTGGAGCATGACTCTAAGACGCAGGGGTCCGAGCTTGCGAAGGCCCTCGAGAACGCACAAAATGCCAAGGCCGAAGCCCAAAAGGCCCTCCAGGAGATTCAGGCGGTCAAGAAGATAGCGGCGGGTAAGGCATTCATTATGCAAAGCAAGCATGTGAAGGAAACTTTCCTTTTACTTGCCCGAATTCGGAGCTCTCCAGGAGCGTTCGCAGATCTACCCCGCAGCGTATCGGATGCCGCGGAGTTCTACCGGGTCGAGGAAGGGAGCTCGACGGAGAAGTTGTTCTGGTCTCAGTATACTGGGACCGAACATCCGATGCCCTTGAGCGACCAGTTGAAGCAACTGGTCGAGCTTCACAAGGCGGTCGGACTAGCCATGAAGGGTCTCATAGTCCGGATGTGGCCTGGCGAGCCCCTTCCTGGCAGCTACTTCGGCCTGGTAAAGCGGCTTGTGAATGCCTGCCCACAGTTTGAAGTCATAAAGCGATCCATCTGCATTGAAGGTGTGCGCATGGCCTTTGCCTGTGCGGAAGTGCACTGGGCGAAGATGGATGCCGAGAAGCTGGTGAAGGAGGGGCCGCCGGAGGGCAAGGAGCATCGCCACCCCGAAAAGTTTTATGACAGTGTCCTGAAGGGTCCTCGCCTTGTGGCGGAGGAATGTGCTAAGGATGTAATATTTGAATGAATGTACTCATGTGATCCTGTAATATGAAAAAGAGTTCATGTGCGCTATATGACGCTTGTTGATTTAAAATATTACCTTCTGTGCGGCCGTTTATAAAATCTGAGAGTTGGCTAGTCGTCGGCTTCTGCCCCCACGTAACTAGTACTGAGGTGCTCGGGATATATCTTAAACACTCTTTATCCAAAAAAATTGGTCCTTTAAGGAGGTGTTTAGCGCAGCGAACAAGGCAATCAGACTATAAAGCTTTATCACTCTTACTTAACCATAGAAGTCTACAATTTTAAATTTTGGCGAAGCCCCTAGTATTCGGAAGGCCGAACTCGGGGCACTATGTACGCCTAAGTCGGACAAGGCCGACTCCTCGCCCGAAGAGGAAAAAATCTTTAATGATTTGAGACCTCTCGGACAGCGACCAGCTCTCGCCGCATCATGACAGTCAGTTTTCGGCCTTCTTTACTGAGGTGCTCGTCCGGAAGAACCGGGACACCATCGCAGTAGTTCTCCCAGTGCTACCTTAGCCGATATAGCGGAACGTAAGGTACCAAAACATGGCAGCCGGGAAAACCCAACTATTGACCCAAGACATGATTCGGAGCTGATGCATATAATGCTATAAGTTCGGGGTGCCGCACTGTCGAAAGTGTTCAGAATTTTCTTGCCGTGTTATGAGGTATACTGAAGCCCCTGGCGCACTGGACGTATCACAATGTATGGGTGCAATTTGTCGTAAATAAGCAGACAAGGAAAAAGGATGAAGGAATGCAATAATGAGCTAATGTTGTACATTTTTATTTAAATGATACGTCAAAACGTATGTATACAAGTAGTGCAATAAGTAAAAATAGGACTATTTGACATGTCCTATCCAAGAGCAAGCTGCGTGTGGGTATGTAAAACAGGTATAGCGATCGTTATCAGAGACCACCTGGGGATTCCCTTGTATGTCAAAGCTTCTTGCTTCCTTGGTGTTTCTTTCCCGTGACAGGTCCGATAATCAGGCGATCGGAGAGGGCCTTTAGAGAATAAGGGCCTGAAAGGAAGAAAATGTTAAAGATATACGGGTCCTGAGGCGGTTGAGCCGCATTGTGGACCGTGCCATAGCCGTGCCTCCGCCTATGCCCATGGTATCTTAAGTGCGTAATTATGTACGCGCGGCGCAAATTTCGCCGCTTGACTGGGACTAGGGCGGAGGCCGAATTGCTAGGCGAGCTCTGAACGTGCCGGGCGATCCTGTTGCAGGGTACTCCGGACTCGCTTGAAGGTGTCCGGGGGCTTTTTCGCTGAATTGGCGGTTTGTCTCAGAAGGCTGCTTTGCACTTCTGCTGCGAGGGCCGCAGTGTGCTCCTCCATACGGAGCGAGCGTTCTGTGTTTCCATTAACTGTTATAACCCCGCGAGGTCCTGGCATTTTGAGCTTGAGGTATGCATAATGCGGTACCGCATTGAATCTGGCGAATGCGGTTCGTCCGAGCAGTGCGTGATAGCCACTGCGGAAGGGGACGATATCGAAGATTAACTCCTCGCTTCGGAAGTTGTCCGGAGATCCGAAGACCACTTCCAGTGTGATTGAGCCCGTGCAACAGGCCTCTACACCTGGTATGACACCTCTAAAGGTGGTTTTTGTGGGTTTGATCCTCGAGGGGTCTATACCCATTTTGCGCACTGTATCCTGATAGAGCAGGTTTAGGCTGCTACCACCGTCCATAAGGACTCGAGTGAGGTGAAATCCGTCAATGATGGGGTCAAGGACCAATGCGGCTGAACCGCCATGATGGATACTGGTGGGGTGGTCCCTGCGATCGAAAGTGATCGGACAAGAAGACCATGGGTTGAACTTTGGGGCGACTGGCTCCATCGCATAGACGTCCCTTAGTGCACGCTTCCGTTCCCGCTTGGGAATATGGGTTGCGTATATCATGTTCACCGTTTTCACTTGGGGAGGAAATTTCTTCTGTCCTCCTGTGTTCGGCGGCCGGGGCTCCTCCTCGTCGTCTCTATGCGGCCCTTTTTCCTTGTTTTCGGCATTCAACTTGCCGGCCTGTTTGAACACCCAACATTCTCTGTTGGTGTGGTTGGCTGGTTTATCGGGGTGCCGTGAATTTGACACGAGCGATCGAGTATGTGGTCCAAGCTGGACGGGCCCGGATTGCTTCTTTTGAATGGCTTTTTCCGCTGACCGGATTTAGAGCCACTGAATCCGGCATTGACTGCCGTGTCTCCGGCCTTGTCGCCGTTGCTGCGGCGTTTGTGTCTGTTGCGACGTGGCTTGTCGTTGCTATCTCTGGCATCTGAATGGCCATGATTTCTTGATGTGTTGTTGTTGCGAGCCAGCCAGTTGTCCTCGCCCGCACAAAAGCGGGTCATGAGTGTCGTGAGGGCTGCCATGGACTTCGGCCTCTCTTGGTCGAGGTGTCGGGCAAGCCACTCGTCACGGATGTTATGCTTAAATTCCGCTAAGGCCTCGGCATCCGGACAGTCGACAATTTGGTTCTTTTTAGTTAGGAATCGAGTCCAGAATTTCCTGGCTGACTCCCCGGGCTGTTGGGTTATGTGACTCAAGTCATCAGCATCCGGTGGTCGCACATAAGTGCCCTGGAAGTTGTCATGGAATGCGTCTTCCAAGTTCTCCCAACTGCCAATGGAGTTTGCTGGCAGGCTATTCAGCCAATGTCGAGCCGGTCCTTTGAGTTTTAGTGGGAGGTACTTGATGGCATGTAGATCGTCACCGCGGGCCATGTGGATGTGGAGGAGGAAATATTCAATCCATACCGCGGGGTCTGTTGTACCATCATATGATTCAGTGTTTACGGGTTTAAACCCTTCTGGGAATTTGTGATCCATTACTTCGTCAGTGAAGCATAGGGGGTGTGCGGCGCCTCTGTGCCGGGCTATGTCACGACGCAGTTCATACGAGTCTTGTCTGCTGTATTTGGCCCGGCCGGATTTGCTTTTAGTATATCCGGCGTGACGGCCGTCGTCACGCGTTGGGGCGCGCCCCCGTGATCCGTAGATCGATCTTGTATGTCCTGCTTTGTTTTCCAATACGTCTCGCAGGTCCTGCGTGTTGCCCTGGGCCTTGGTGTTTTTGTTTGACTGGCGACGGGGTGCAGGCTGGACTTCGGGCTGATATGCCGCTTTGTCTCGGCCACGAGGTGGCCGGTCAGCCGCATCATACGCTGGTAGTGTAGGTTTTAATGCTTCCTCCTCGAGTTGGGGTAGCAACCTGCGCTTTGGGTAACTTTTGGTTGGGCACTCGAGTTCGTATTCCTCGGCTGCCAGGACCTCAGTCCATCTATCCGCTAGCAGATCCTGGTCAGCTTGAAGCTGTTGTTGCTTTTTCTTTAGGCTTTTTGCTGTGGCTATAAGCCGGCGCTCCTGCTCGACGGGATCCTCAGGCACGATAAATTCTTCGTCGCCGAGGCTCACCTCGTCTTCGGAGAGGGGCATGTAATTGTCATCCTCTGATTCTCCATCTGCTACCTGTTCCTTAGGGCTAGCTTGCCCATCCTCCCGCTCGAAGCCTGGCTGGAGGGGATTGTCTTCGTCTTCGGCACTATCGGCAGCGTTATTGTCTCTTGTGCTGGTATCACTGCTTTTGGTATGGCAGGGCTTAGAGCGGTGCCTATGACGCCGGTGCTTAGATTGCTTCTAGAGGGGATTATCCTCCGTTGCCTTATTGCCATCGCTTTCTTTGGGGGTGTCCACCATGTATATATCATATGATGAGGTGGCAGTCCAACGCCCTGTGGGCGGTGGTTCCTGTTCTTCTCCTGCATCGTCATCCATACCATCGATGTCTTCGGAGTCGAAATCGAGCATGTCGGTTAAGTCGTCGATAGTGGCTATTAAGTGGGTGGTGGGTGGGGAATGAATTTCTTCGTCGTCCGCTTCCCACTCAAGCCGGACATAGTTCGGCCAAGGGTCTCCTGACAAGGAGAGAGACCTCAATGAATTTAGCACGTCGCCCAAGGGCGAGTGCTGAAAGATATCCACGGAGGAAAACTCCATGATCGGCGCCCAATCAGATTCGATAGGCACGGACGCAGGCGGTTCGGAGCCCGTGGCCGGGGACAAATCCAAGGTTCCGGCAACACAGGTCTCATAGGAGGTGAAGTCAGTATTCAGCTCTATCGCCGCTGAGTGTGCGGCCTCAGTGGCGGGGTCTATCTGCCCGTCCTCGGATGGCACGATCTGCTCCGGATTGAGGGCCGGAGTAGCCACAGGTGTGATCTCCCGAACACCGTCCGATGGCAGAGCTAAGTCATGCTCGTCGTGACTGTGCGGCGCATCTGACATGGGCTCGAATCCGTCGAAGATCAAGTCTCCGCGGATGTCGGCAGTATAGTTTAAGCTTCCAAACCTGACCTGACGGCCAGGGGCGTAGCTCTCGATCTGCTCCAGATGGCCAAGCGAGTTGGCCCGCAGTACGAAGCCGCCGAATACGAAGATCTGTCTAGGGAGAAAAACCTCACCCTGGATCGCATCGTTGCCGATGATCGAAGGAGCCTTCAAGCCTTTATCGTGACAGCACAGCGGAACTCTCAATGAAAGCACCAATGTCGGTGTCAAAACCGGCGGATCTCGGTTAGGGGGTCCCGAACTGTGCGTCTAAGGCGGATGGTAACAGGAGGCGGGGGACACGATGTTTACCCAGGTTCGGGCCCTCTCGATGGAGGTAATACCCTACTTCCTAGTTGATTGATCTTGATGATATGAGTATTAAAAGAGTTGATCTACCACGAGATCGTAGAGGCTAAACCCTAGAAGCTAGCCTATGATTATGATTGTTGTTGTCCTACGGACTAAACCCTCCGGTTTATATAGACACCGGAGGGGGCTAGGGTTACACAGAGTCGGTTACAAGGGAGGAGATCTACATATCCAAATTGCCAAGCTTGCCTTCCACGCAAAGGAGAGTCCCACCCGGACACGGAACGAAGTCTTCAATCTTGTATCTTCATGGTCTAACAGTCTGGCCAAAGTATATAGTCCGGCTGTCCGAGGACCCCCTAATCCAGGACTCCCTCAATGGTGTTACTAGGCTTGATTCTTGACGGGTCAATACCCATTTTACAAACAGTGTCTTGATAAATCAGGTTAAGACTACTGCCGCTGTCCATAAGGATTCGAGTGAGATGGTATCCATCAATGATTAAATCAAGGACCAGGGCTGCCGAACCTCCATGACGGATACTGGTCGGGTGGTCCCTGCAATCGAAGGTGATCGGTGATACATCTCCAACGTATCTATAATTTTTTATTGTTCCATGCTATTATATTATCTGTTTTGGATGTTTAATGGGCTTTAATATGCTCTTTTATATTATTTTTGGGACTAACCTATTAACCGGAGGCCCAGTGGCAGTTTCCGTTTTTTTGCCTATTTTAGAGTTTTGCAGAAAAGGAATACCAAACGGAGTACCAAACGGGATGAAACCTTCGCGATGATCTTTCTTGGACTGAAAGCAATCCAGAACACTTGGAGTTGAAGTCTGGCACTCCACAAGAAGGCCACGAGGTAGGAGGGCATGCCCAGGGGGGTAGGCGCCCCCCACCCTCATGGGCCCCTCGTAGCTCCACCAACGTACTTCTTTCGCCTATATATACTCTTATACCATAGAAACATCAGAGAGAGCCACGAAAACCACATTTCCACCGCCGCAACCTTCTGTACTCGTGAGATCCCATCTTGGGGCCTTTTTCGGCGATCTGGCAGAGGGGGAATCGATCATGGAGGGCTTCTACATCAACACCATTGCCTCTCCGATGAAGCGTGAGTAGTTTACCACAGACCTTTGGGTCCATAGTTATTAGATAGATGGCTTCTTCTCTCTCTTTGATTCTCAATACAAAGTTCTCCTCGATGTTCTTGGAGACCTATTCGATGTAATACTCTTTTGCGGTGTGTTTGCCGCGATCCGATGAATTGTGGATTTATGAACAAGATTATCTATGAATATTATTTGGTTCTTCTCTGAATTCTTATATGCATGATTTGATATCTTTTCAAGTCTCTTCGAATTATCGGTTTAGTTTGGCCTACTAGATTGATCTTTCTTGCAATGGGAGAAGTTCTTAGCTTTGGGTTCAATCTTGCGGTGTCCTTTCCCAGTGACAGTAGGGGAAGCAAGGCACGTATTGTATTGTTGCCATCAAGGATAAAAAGATGGGGTTCATATCATATTGCTTGAGTTTATCCCTCAACATCATGTCATCTAGCTTAATGTGTTACTCCGTTCTTATGAACTTAATACTCTAGATGCATGCTGGATAGCGGTCGATGTGTGGAGTAATAGTAGTAGATGCAGAATCGTTTCGGTCTACTTGACACGGACGTGACGCCTATAATCATGATCATTGCCTTAGATATCTTCATCTATGCGCTTTTCTATCAATTGCTCGGCAGTAATTTGTTCACCCACCGTAATACATGCTATCTTGAGAGAAGCCACTGGTGAAACCTATGGCCCCGGGTCTCTTTCCTATTATATTACATCTCTTTTATTTACATCGCATCTCGTTTACTATTTGGCAATCTTTACTTTCCAATCTATACAACAAAAATACCAAAAATATTTACTTTACTATCTCTATTAGATCTCACTTTTGCGCGTGACTGTGAAGGGATTGACAACCCCTTTATCGCGTTGGTTGCAAGGTTCTTGATTGTTTGTGCAAGTACTAGGTGACTTGTGCGTTGTCTCCTACTGGATTGATACCCTGGTTCTCAAAACTGAGGGAAATACTTACGCTACTTTGCTGCATCACCCTTTCCTCTTCAAGGGAAAACCAACGCATGCTCAAGAGGTAGCAAGAAGGATTTCTGGCGCCGTTGCCGGGGAGATCTACACCAAGTCAAGACATACCAAGTACCCATCATAAACTCTTCTCCCTCGCATTACATTATTTGCCATTCGCCTCTCATTTTCCTCTCCCCCACTTATAAAACGATTTTCGAAAACCTTTGCCTTTTTCTCGCCCCTCTTCCGTTCGTCTCTTTTCGCTTGCTTCTTGTGTGTGCTTGTGTGTTGGATTGATTGTTTGTCACGATGGCTCAAGGTAATACTAAATTGTGTGACTTTTCCAATACCAACAACAATGATTTTATTAGCACTCTGATTTCTCCTACTACCGATGCTGAATCTTGTGAAATTTACAACTTTGTTGAATCTTGTTATGAAAGATCAATTTTCTGGCCTTCCTAGTGAAGATGCCGCTACCCATCTAAACAACTATGTTGATTTGTGTGATATACAAAAGAAGAAAGATGTGGATAATGATATTATTAAATTGCTATTTCCGTTTTCACTTAGAGATCGTGCTAAAACTTGGTTCTCTTCTTTGCCTAAAAATAGTATTGATTCATGGAATAAGTGCAAAGATGCTTTTATCTCTAAGTATTTTCCTCCCGCTAAGATCATCTCTCTTAGGAATGATATTATGAATTTTAAGAAACTTGATCATGAGCATGTTGCACAAGCTTGGGAGAGTATGAAATTAATGATACATAATTGCCCTACACATGGTTTGGATTTGTGGTAGATTATACAAATTTTTTATGCCGGACTGAATTTTGCTTCTAGAAATCTTTTAGATTCGGCCGCGGGAGGCACTTTTATGGAAATCACTTTAGGAGAAGCTCCTAAACTCCTAGACAATATTATGGTTAATTATTCTCAATGGCACACCGAAAGATCCACTAGTAAAAAAGTTCATGTGATTGAAGAGATTAATGTTTTGAGTGGAAGGATGGATGAACTTATGAAATTGTTTGCTAATAAAAGTGTTTCTTCTGATCCTAATGATATGCCTTTGACCACTTTAATTGATAATGATAATGAATCTATGGATGTGAATTTTGTTGGTAGGAACAATTTTGGTAACAACGCGTATAGAGGAAACTTTAACTCTAGGACGTTTCCTAGTAATTCCTATAATAATTATGGTAATTCCTACAACAACTCTTATGGAAATTTTAATAAGATGCCCTCTGATTTTGAGACTCATGTTAAAGGATTTATGAGTTCGCAAAAGAATTTCTATGCTTTGGTTGAAGAAAAATTGCTTAAGATTGATGAGGTGGCTAGGAACGTGGATAGAATTTCTCTTGATGTTGATTCTTTGAAACTTAGATCTATTCCACCTAAGCATGACATCAATGAGTCTCTCAAAGCCATGAGAATTTCCATTGATGAGTGCAAATAAAGAACCGCTGGGATGCGTGCTAAAAAAGATTGCTTTGTGAAAGCGTGTTCTTCTAGTTTTCATGATCATAATGATGAAGATCTAAAAGTGATTGATGTGACTCCTATTAAATCTTTGTTTTACAACATGAATCTTGGTAAATATGGGACTGGGGATGAGTCAACTTTAGTTAAAAGACGTCCCAATGATTCGGAGTTTTTAGATCTTGATGCAAAAATTAATAAAAGTGGGATTGAAGAGGTCAAAACTTTACGTAGCAATGAACCCACTATTTTGGATTTCAAGGAAATTAATTATGACAATTGCTCTTTGATAGATTGTATTTCCTTGTTGCAATCCGTGTTAAATTCTACTCATGCTTATAATCAAAATAAAGTTTTTACTAAACATATCGTTGATGCTTTAATGCAATCCTATGAAGAAAATCTTGAACTAGAAGTTTCTATCCCTAGAAAACTTTATGATGAGTGGGAACCTACTATTAAAATTAAGATTAAAGATTATGAATGCTATGCTTTGTGTGATTTGGGTGCTAGTGTTTCCACGATTCCAAAAACCTTGTGTGATGTGCTAGGTTTCCGTGAATTTGATGATTGTTCTCTAAATTTGCATCTTGCGGATTCCACCATTAAGAAACCTATGGGAAGGATCAATGATGTTATTATTGTTGCAAATAGGAATTATGTGCCCATAGATTTCATTGTTCTATATATAAATTGCAATCCTACATGTCCTATTATTCTTGGTAGACCATTCCTTAGAACGATTGCTGCAGTTATTGACATGAAAGAAGGAACTATTAGATTCCAATTTCCGTTAAGGAAAGGCATGGAACACTTTCCGAGGAAGAAAATTAAATTGACTTATGAATCTATTATGAGATCCACTTATGGATTGCATAACAAAGATGGCAATACCTAGATCTATTCTTGTTTTTATGCCTAGCTAGGGGCGTTAAACGATAGCGCTTGTTGGGACGCAACCCAATTTTATTTTTGTTTTTTTACCTTTTTCTCATGTTAGTAATAAATAATTCATCTAACTTCTGTTTAGATGTGGTTTTATGTTTTAATTAGTGTTTGTGCCAAGTAGAACCTTTGGGAAGACTTGGGTGAAGTCTTTGCGATCTTGCTGTAAAAAACAGAAACTTTTGCGCTCACGAGATTAGCTGTAATGTTTTACTGGAGAGTGACTTTAGGTTGATTCTTTTTTCAGATGATTAATAGCGAAATTCCTCACGTCTACCAGTTTATTTCAGAATTTTTGGAGTTATATAAGTATTCAAAAGTTACAGATTGCTACAGACTGTTCTGTTTTTGACAGATTCTGTTTTTCGTGTGTTGTTTGTTTATTTTGATGAATCTATGAGTAGTATCGGGGGGTATGAACCATAGAGAAGTTTTAATACAGTAGGTTTAACACCAATATAAATAAATAATGAGTTCATTACAGTACCTTAAAGTGGTGGTTTATTTTCTTATACTAACGGAGCTCATGAGATTTTCTGTTGAAGTTTTGTGTTGTGAAGTTTTCAAGTTTTGGGTAAAGATTTGATGGATTTTGGAATAAGGAGTGGCAAGAGCCTAAGCTTGGGGATGCCCAAGGCAAACCAAGGTAAAATTCAAGGACAACCAAAAGCCTAAGCTTGGGGATGCCCCGGAAGGCATCCCCTCTTTCGTCTTCGTCTATCGGTAACTTTACTTGAGGCTATATTTTTATTCACCACATGATATGTGTTTTGCGTGGAGCGTCTTGTATGATTTGAGTCTTTGCTTTTTAGTTTACCACAATCATCCTTTATGTACACACCTTTTGGGAGAGACACGCATGAATCGGAATTTATTAGAATATTCTATGTGCTTCACTTATATCTTTTGAGCTAGATAATTTTGCTCTAGTGCTTCACTTATATCTTTTTAGAGAACGGTGGTGGTTTTATTTTATAGAAATTATTGATCTCTCATCCTTCACTTATATTATTTTGAGAGCCTTTTAGAAAAGCATGGTAATTTTCTTTGGCTATAAAACTAGTCCTAATATGATGGGCATCCAAGATGGGTATAATAAAAACTTTCATATATAGTGCATTGAATATATGAGAAGTTTGATGCTTGATGATTGTTTTGAGATATGAGGATGGTGATATTAGAGTCATGCTAGTAGAGTAATTGTGAATTTGAGAAATACTTGTGTTGAGGTTTGCAAGTCCCGTAGCATGCACGTATGGTAACCGTTGTGTAACAAATTTGAAGCATGAGGTGTTTCTTTGATTGTCTTCCTTATATGTGGAGGTCGGGATCGCGCGATGGTTAACTCCTACAAACCCTTCCCCTAGGAGCATGCGCGTATATAGTGCTTGGTTTTCATGACTTGTAGATTTTTGCAATAAGTATGTGAGTTCTTTATGACTAATGTTGAGTCCATTTATTATACGCACTCTCACCCTTCCACCATTGCTAGCCTCTCTAGTACCGCGCAACTTTCGCCGGTACCATAAACCCACCATTTACCTTCCTGAAAACAGCCAACATACCTACCTATTATGGCATTTCCATAGCCATTCCGAGATATATTGCTATGCAACTTTCGACCGTTCCGTTTATTATGACACACTCCATCATTGTCATATTGCCTTGCATGATCATGTAGTTGACATCGTATTTGTGGCAAAGCCACCATTCATAATTGTTTAATACATGTCACTCTTGATTCATTGCACATCCCGGTACACCGCCGGAGGCATTCATGTAGAGTCATATATTTTCTAAGTATCGAGTTGTAATCCTTGAGGTGTAAATAAATAGAAGTGTGATGATTATCATTATTAGAGCATTGTCCTGTGTGAGGAAATAAAAAAAGGCCAAAGAAGCCAATGAAAAAAAAGGGGCCAAAGAAGCCAAACAAAAAAAGAGAGAAAAAGAGAGAAGGGACAATGCTACTATTCTTTTTCCACACTTGCGCTTCAAAGTAGCACCATGATCTTCATGATAGAGAGTCTCTTATTTTGTCACTTTCATATACTAGTGGGAATTTTCGTTATATAACTTGGCTTGTATATTCCAATGATGGGATTCCTCAAAATGCCCTAGGTCTTCGCGAGCAAGCAAGTTGGATGCACACCCACTTAGTTTCTTTTGTTGAGCTTTCATACATTTATAGCTCTAGTGCATCCGTTGCATGGCAATCCCTACTCACTCACATTGATATCTATTGATGGGCATCTCCATAGCCTATTAATATGCCTAGTTGATGTGAGACCATCTTCCTCCTTTTTGTCTTCTCCACAACCACCATTGTATTCCACCTATAGTGCTATGGCCATGGCTCACGCTCATGTATTGCGTGAAAGTTGAAAATGTTTGAGAATACTAAAGTATGAAACAATTGCTTGGCTGAAACCGGGGTTGTGCATGATTTGAATATTTTGTGTGACGGAGATGCAGTATAGCCGAACTATATGATTTTGTAGGGATGAACTTTCTTTAGCCATGTTATTTTGAGAGGACATGATTACTTTGTTAGTATGCTTGAAGTATTATTATTTTTATGTCAACATTAAACTTTTGTCTTGAATCTTTCGGATCTGAACATTCATGCCACAAAAAGAAAATTACATTGATAATTATGTTAGGTAGCATTCCACATTAAAAATTTTGTTTTAATCATTTACCTACTCGAGGGCGAGCAGGAATTAAGCTTGGGGATGCTTGATACGTCTCCAACGTATCTATAATTTTTCATTGTTCCATGCTATTATATTATCTGTTTTGGATGTTTAATGGGCTTTAATATGCTCTTTTATATTATTTTTGGGACTAACCTATTAACCGGAGGCCCAGTGCCAGTTTCTGTTGTTTTGGCCTATTTTAGAGTTTTGCAGAAAAGGAATACCAAACGGAGTCCAAACGGAGTGAAACCTTTGCGATGATCTTTCTTGGACCGAAAGCAATCCAGAAGACTTGGAGTTGAAGTCTGGGACTCCACGAGGAGGCCACGAGGCAGGAGGGCGTGCCCAGGGGGTAGGTGCGCCCCCACCCTCGTGGGCCCCTTGTAGCTCCACCGACGTACTTCTTTCGCCTATATATACTCTTATACCCTAGAAACATCAGAGAGAGCCACGAAACCTCTTTTCCACCGCCGCAACCTTCTGTACCCGTGAGATCCCATCTTGGGGCCTTTTCCGGTGATCTGCCGGAGGGGGAATCGATCATGGAGGGCTTCTACATCAACACAATTGCCTCTCCGATGAAGCATAAGTAGTTTACCACAGACATTCGGGTCCATAGTTATTAGGTAGATGGCTTCTTCTCTCTCTGTGATTCTCAATACAAAGTTCTCCTCGATGTTCTTGGAGATCTATTCGAGGCAATACTCTTTTGCGGTGTGTTTGCCGAGATCTGATGACTTGAGGATTTATGAACAAGATTATCTATGAATATTATTTGGTTCTTCTCTGAATTCTTATATGCATGATTTGATATCTTTGCAAGTCTCTTCGAATTATGCACACTTGGTACATCTGCCGCGGATAGATGGGGCGATCAACGGAGGCGGAACTGCTAGTCCAGCTCTGGATCCACCAAGCTGTCGTTCTGCAGAGTAAGTCGGACTCGTTTAGCAGTGTCCGGGGTCTTGATGGACGATGAAGTGTTTGGCTTGATGAGGCCGCTCTGCACCTCGGCTGGAAGGGCTGCGGTGTGCTCCTCAGCATGGAGGGAGCGCTCCATATTTCCATTGACTGTGATAACGCCACGCGGATCGGGCATCTTGAGCTTTAAGTAAGCATAGTGCGGGACTGCATTGAAGCTGGCGAAGGCGGTTCGTCCGAGCAGTGCGTGATGACCACTGCGAAAGGGGACAATGTCGAAGTTCCAGTCTTCGCTTCGGAAGTTATCCAGTGAACCGAAGACTACTTCCAATGTTAATGAACCCGTGCAGCGGGCCTCTATGCCGGGTATCACTCCTTTAAAGGTGGTGTTACTAGGCTTGATTCTTGACGGGACAATACCCATTTTACGAACAGTGTCTTGATAAATCAGGTTAAGACTACTGCCGCTGTCCATAAGGACTCGAGTGAGATGGTATCCATCAATGATTGGATCGAGGACCAGGGCTGCCGAACCTCCATGACGGATACTGGTCGGGTGGTCCCTGTGACCGAAGGTGATAATTGATACGTCTCCAACGTATCTATATTTTTTTATTGTTCCATGCTATTATATTATCTGTTTAGGATGTTTAATGGGCTTTAATATGCTCTTTTATATTATTTTCGGGACTAACCTATTAACCGGAGGCCCAGTGCCAGTTTCCGTTTTTTGCCTATTTTAGAGTTTTGCAGAAAAGGAATACCAAACGGAGTACCAAACGGAATGAAACCTTCGCGATGATCTTTCTTGGACCGAAAGCAATCCAGAAGACCTGGAGTTTAAGTCTGGCACTCCACGAGGAGGCCCGAGGCAGGAGGGCGTGCCTAGGGGGTAGGCGCGCCCCCACCCTCATGGGCCCCTCGTAGCTCCACAAACGTACTTCTTTTGCCTATATATATACTCTTATACCCTAGAAACATAAGAGAGAGCCACGAAACCACTTTTCCACCGCCGCAACCTTTTGTACCCGTGAGATCCCATCTTGGGGCCTTTTCCGACTATCTGCCCAAGGGGGAATCGATCATGGAGGGCTCTACATCAACACCATTGCCTTTTCGATGAAGCGTGAGTAGTTTACCACAGACCTTTGGGTCCATAGTGAATAGCTAGATGGCTTCTTTCTCTCTTTGATTCTCAATACAAAGTTCTCCTCGATGTTCTTGGAGATCTATTCGATGTAATACTCTTTTGCGGTGTGTTTGCCGAGATCCGATGAATTGTGGATTTATGAACAAGATTATCTATGAATATTATTTGGTTCTTCTCTGAATTCTTATATGCATGATTTGATATCTTTGCAAGTCTCTTCGAATTATCGGTTTAGTTTGGCCTACTAGATTGATCTTTCTTGCAATGGGAGAAGTGCTTAGCTTTGGGTTCAATCTTGCGGTGGCCTTTCCCAGTGATAGTAGGGGAAGCAAGGCACGTATTGTATTGTTTCCATCGAGGATAAAAAGATGGGGTTTATATCATATTGCTTGAGTTTATCCCTCTACATCATGTCATCTTCCTTAATGTGTTACTCCGTTCTTAAGAACTTAATACTCTAGATGCATGCTGGATAGCGGTCGATGTGTGGAGTAATAGTAGTAGATGTAGAATCGTTTCGGTCTACTTGACACGGACGTGATGCCTATATTCATGATCATTGCCTTAGATATCTTCATCTATGCGCTTTTCTATCAATTTCTCGGCTGTAATTTGTTCACCCACCGTAATACAAGCTATCTTGAGAGAAGCCACTAGTGAAACCTATGGCCCTCGGGTCTCTTTCCTATTATATTACATCTCTTTTATTTACATCGCATCTCGTTTACTATTTTGCAATCTTTACTTTCCAATCTATACAACAAAAATACCAAAAATATTTACTTTACTATCTCTATTAGATCACACTTTTGCGTGTGACCGTGAAGGCATTGACAACCCCTTTATCGCGTTGGTTGCAAGGTTCTTGATTGTTTGTGCAGGTACTAGGTGACTTGTGCGTTGTCTCCTACTGGATTGATACCTTGGTTCTCAAAACTGAGGGAAATACTTACGCTACTTTGCTGCATCACCCTTTCCTCTTCAAGGGAAAACCAACACATGCTCAAGAGGTAGCAAGAAGGATTTCTGGCGCCGTTGCCGGGGAGATCTACGCCAAGTCAAGACATACCAAGTACCCATCATAAACTCTTCTCCCTCGCATTACATTATTTACCATTCGCCTCTTGTTTTCCTCTCCCCACTTATAAAACGATTTACGAAAACCTTTGCCTTTTTCTCGCCCCTCTTCCCTTCGTCTCTTTTCGCTTGCTTCTTGTGTGCGCTTGTGTGTTGGATTGATTGTTTGCCACGATGGCTCAAGATAATACTAAATTGTGTGACTTTTCCAATACCAACAACAATGATTTTATTAGCACTCCGATTTCTCCTACTACTGATGCTGAATCTTGTGAAATTAATACAACTTTGTTGAATCTTGTTATGAAAGATCAATTTTCTGGCCTTCCTAGTGAAGATGCCGCTACCCATCTAAACAACTTTGTTGATTTGTGTGATATGAAAAATAGGAAAGATGTGGATAATGATATTATTAAATTGAAGCTATTTCCGTTTTATCTTAGAGATCGTGCTAAAACTTGGTTCTCTTCTTTGCCTAAAAATAGTATTGATTCATGGAATAAGTGCAAAGATGCTTTTATCTCTAAGTATTTTCCTCCCGCTAAGATCATCTCTCTTAGGAACGATATTATGAATTTTAAGCAACTTGATCATGAGCATGTTGCACAAGCTTGGGAGAGGATGAAACTAATGATACGTAATTGCCCTACACATGGTTTGAATTTGTGGATGATTATACAATTTTTTTATGCCGGACTGAATTTTGCTTCTAGAAATCTTTTAGATTCGGCCGCGGGAGGCACTTTTATGGAAATCACTTTAGGAGAAGCTACTAAACTCCTAGACAATATTATGGTTAATTATTCTCAATGGCACACCGAAAGATCCACTAGTAAAAAAGTTCATGCGATTGAAGAGATTAATGTTTTGAGTGGAAAGATGGATGAACTTATGAAATTGTTTGCTAATAAAAGTGTTTCTTCTGATCCTAATGATATGCCTTTGTCCACTTTAATTGAGAATAATAATGAATCTATGGATGTGAATTTTGTTGGTAGGAACAATTTTGGTAACCGTATAGAGGAAACTTTAACTCTAGGCCATTTCCTAGTAATTCCTCTAATAATTATGGTAATTCCTACAACAACTCTTATGGAAATTTTAATAAGATGCCCTCTGATTTCGAGACTCATGTTAAAGGATTTATGTGTTCGCAAAAGAATTTCAATGCTTTGGTTGAAGAAAAATTGCTTAAGATTGATGAGTTGGCTAGGAACATGGATAGAATTTCTCTTAATGTTGATTCTTTGAAACTTAGATCTATTCCACCTAAGCATGGCATCAATGAGTCTCTCAAAGCCATGAGAATTTCCATTGATGAGTGCAAAGAAAGAACCGCTGGGATGCGTGCTAAAAAAGATTGCTTTGTGAAAGCGTGTTCTTATAGTTTTCATGATAATAATGATGAAGATCTAAAAGTGATTGATGTGACTCCTATTAAATCTTTGTTTTACAACATGAATCTTGGTAAAGATGGGACTGGGGATGAGTCAACTTTAGTTAAAAGACGTCCCAATGATTTGGAGTTTTTAGATCTTGATGCAAAAATTAATAAAAGTGGGATTGAAGAGGTCAAAACTTTACGTAGAAATGAACCCACTATTTTGGATTTCAAGGAATTTAATTATGATAACTGCTCTTTGATAGATTGTATTTCCTTGTTGCAATCTGTGTTAAATTCTCCTCATGCTTATAATCGAAATAAAGCTTTTACTAAATATATCATTGATGCTTTAATGCAATTATATGAAGAAAAGCTTGAACTAGAAGTTTCTATCCCTAGAAAACTTTATGATGAGTGGGAACCTACTATTAAAATTAAGATTAAAGATTATGAATGCTATGCTTTGTGTGATTTGGGTGCTAGTGTTTCCACGATTCCAAAAACCTTGTTTGATGTGCTAGGTTTCCGTGAATTTGATGATTGTTCTCTAAATTTGCATCTTGCGGATTCCACCATTAAGAAACCTATGGGAAGGATAAATGATGTTATTATTGTTGCAAATAGGAATTATGTGCCCGTAGATTTCATTGTTCTTGATATAGATTGCAATCCTACCGTTCCTATTATTCTTGGTAGACCTTTCCTTAGAACGATTGGTGCAATTATTGACATGAAAGAAGGAAATATTAGATTCCAATTTCCGTTAGGAAAGGCATGGAACACTTTCCTAGGAAGAAAATTAAATTGACTTATGAATCTATTATGAGAGCCACTTATGGATTGCACAGCAAAGATGGCAATACCTAGATCTATTCTTGTTTTTATGCCTAGCTAGGGGCGTTAAATGATGGCGCTTGTTGGGAGGCAACCCAATTTTATTTTTGTTCTTTAATTTTTTCTCCTGTTTAGTAATAAATAATTCATCTAGCTTCTGTTTAGATGTGGTTTTATGTTTTAATTAGTGTTTGTGCCAAGTAGAACCTTTGGGAAGACTTGGGTGAAGTCTTTGCGATCTTGCTGTAAAAAACAGAAACTTTTGCGCTCATGAGATTAGCAGTAATTTTTTACTGGGAGTGATTTTAGGTTGATTCTTCTTGCAGATGATTAGTAGACAAATTTCTCACGTCCACTAGTTTATTTCAGTATTTTTTGAGTTACATAAGTATTCAAAAGTTACAGATTGCTACAGACTGTTCTGTTTTTGACAGATTCTGTTTTTCGTGTGTTGTTTGCTTATTTTGATGAATCTATGAGTAGTATCGGGGGGTATGAACCATAGAGAAGTTTTAATACAGTAGTTTTAACACCAATATAAATAAATAATGAGTTCATTACAGTACCTTAAAGTGGTGGTTTATTTTCTTATACTAACGGAGCTCATGAGATTTTCTGTTGAAGTTTTGTGTTGTGAAGTTTTCAAGTTTTGGGTAAAGATTTGATGGATTTTGGAATAAGGTGTGGCAAGAGCCTAAGCTTGGGGATGCCCAAGGCACCCCAAGGTAAAATTCAAGGACAACCAAAAGCCTAAGCTTGGGGATGCCCCGGAAGGCATCCCCTCTTTCGTCTTCGTCTATCGGTAACTTTACTTGAGGCTATATTTTTATTCACCACATGATATGTGTTTTGCGCGTCTTGTATGATTTGATTCTTTGCTTTTTAGTTTACCACAATCATCCCTGCTGTACACACCTTTTGGGAGAGACACGCATGAATCAGAATTTATTAGAATACTTTATGTGCTTCACTTATATCTTTTGAGCTAGATAGTTTTGCTCTAGTGCTTCACTTATATCTTTTTAGAGAACGGCGGTGGTTTTATTTTATAGAAATTATTGATCTCTCATGCTTCACTTATATTATTTTGAGAGTCTTTTAGAAAAGCATGGTAATTTTCTTTGGCTATAAAACTAGTCCTAATATGATGGGCATCCAAGATGGGTATAATAAAAACTTTCATATATAGTGCGTTGAATAATATGAGAAGTTTGATGCTTGATGATTGTTTTGAGATATGAGGATGGTGATATTAGAGTCATGCTAGTAGTGTAATTGTGAATTTGAGAAATACTTGTGTTGAGGTTTGCAAGTCCCGTAGCATGCACGTATGGTAACCGTTGTGTAACAAATTTGAAGCATGAGGTGTTTCTTTGATTGTCTTCCTTATATGTGGAGGTCAGGATCACGCGATGGTTAACTCCTACAAACCCTTCCCCTAGGAGCATGCGCGTATATAGTGCTTGGTTTTGATGACTTGTAGATTTTTGCAATAAGTATGTGAGTTCTTTATGACTAATGTTGAGTCCATTTATTATACGCACTCTCACCCTTCCACCATTGCAAGCCTCTCTAGTACCACGCAACTTTCGCCGGTACCATAAACCCACCATTTACCTTCCTCAAAACAGCCAACATACCTACCTATTATGGCATTTCCATAGCCATTCCGAGATATATTGCTATGCAACTTTCCACCGTTCCGTTTATTATGACACACTCCATCATTGTCATATTGCCTTGCATGATCATGTAGTTGACATCATATTTGTGGCAAAGCCACCATTCATAATTTTTTCATACATGTCACTCTTGATTCATTGCACATCCCGGTACATCGCCGGAGGCATTCATATAGAGTCATATTTTGTTCTAAGTATCGAGTTGTAATCCTTGAGGTGTAAATAAATAGAAGTGTGATGATTATCATTATTAGAGCATTGTCCTGTGTGAGGAAATAAAAAAAAGGCCAAAGAAGCCAATGAAAAAAAGAGGCCAAAGAATCCAAACAAACAAAAGAGAGAAAAAGAGAGAAGGGACAATGCTACTATCCTTTTTCCACACTTGTGCTTCAAAGTAGCACCATGATCTGCATGATAGAGAGTCTCTTATTTTGTCACCTTCATATACTAGTGGGAATTTTCGTTATAGAACTTGGCTTGTATATTCCAATGATGGGCTTCCTCAAAATGCCCTAGGTCTTCGCGAGCAAGCAAGTTGGATGCACACCCACTTAGTTTCTTTTGTTGAGCTTTCATACATTTATAGCTCTAGTGCATCCGTTGCATGACAATCCCTAGTCACTCACATTGATATCTATTGATGGGCATCTCCATAGCCTATTAATATGCCTAGTTGATGTGAGACCATCTTCCTCCTTTTTGTCTTCTCCACAACCACCATTCTATTCCACCTATAGTGCTATGTCCATGGCTCACGCTCATGTATTGCGTGAAAGTTGAAAAAGTTTGAGAATACTAAAGTATGCAATTGCTTGGCTGAAACCGGGGTTGTGCATGATTTGAATATTTTGTGTGACGGAGATGCAGCATAGCCGAACTATATGATTTTGTAGGGATGAACTTTCTTTAGCCATGTTATTTTGAGAGGACATGATTACTTTGTTAGTATGCTTGAAGTATTATTATTTTTATGTCAACATTAAACTTTTGTCTTGAATCTTTCGGATCTGAACATTCATGCCACAAAAAGAAAATTACATTGATAATTACGTTAGGTAGCATTCCACATCAAATTTTTTGTTTTAATCATTTACCTACTCGAGGGCGAGCAGGAATTAAGCTTGGAGATGCTTGATACGTCTCCAACGTATCTATAATTTTTTATTGTTCCATGCTATTATATTATCTGTTTTGGATGTTTAATGGGCTTTAATATGCTCTTTTATATTATTTTTGGGACTAACCTATTAACCGGAGGCCCAGTGCCAGTTTCTGTTGTTTTGGCCTATTTTAGAGTTTTGCAGAAAAGGAATACCAAACGGACTCCAAACGGAATGAAACCTTCGCGATGATATTTCTTGGACAGAAAGCAATCCAGAAGACGTGGAGTTGAAGTCTAGGACTCCGCGAGGAGGCCACGAGGCAGGAGGGCGTGCCCAGGGGGTAGGCGCGCCCCCACCCTCGTGGGCCCCTCGTAGCTCCACCGACGTACTTCTTTCGCCTATATATACTCTTATACCCTAGAAACATCAGAGAGAGCCACGAAACCACTTTTCCACCACCACAACCTTCTGTACCCGTGAGATCCAATCTTGGGGCCTTTTCCGGCGATCTGCCGGAGGGGGAATCGATCATGGAGGGCTTCTACATCAACACAATTGCCTCTCCGATGAAGCATAAGTAGTTTACCACAGACCTTCGGGTCCATAGTTATTAGCTAGATGGCTTCTTCTCTCTCTTTGATTCTCAATACAAATTTCTCCTCGATGTTCTTGGAGATCTATTCGATGTAATAATCTTTTGCGGTGTGTTTGCCGAGATCCGATGAATTGAGGATTTATGAACAAGATTATCTATGAATATTATTTGGTTCTTCTCTGAATTCTTATATGCATGATTTGATATCTTTGCAAGTCTCTTCGAATTATTGGTTTAGTTTAGCCAACTAGATTGATCTTTCTTGCAATGGGAGAAGTGCTTAGCTTTGGGTTCAATCTTGCGATGTCCTTTCCGAGTGACAGTAGGGGCAGCAAGGCACGTATTGTATTGTTGCCATCGAGGATAAAAAGATGGGGTTTATATCATATTGCTTGAGTTTATCCCTCTACATCATGTCATCTTGCTTAATGCGTTACTCCGCTCTTATGAACTTAATACTCTAGATGCATGCTGGATAGCGGTCGATGTGTGGAGTAATAGTAGTAGATGCAGAATCATTTCGGTCTACTTGACACGTACGTGATGCCTATATTTATGATCATTGCCTTAGATATCTTCATCTATGTGCTTTTCTATCAATTGCTCGGCAGTAATTTCTTCACCCACCGTAATACATGCTATCTTGAGAGAAGCCACTAGTGAAACTTATGGCCCCCGGGTCTCTTTCCTATTATATTACATCTCTTTTATTTACATCGCATCTCGTTTACTATTTGGCAATCTTTACTTTCCAATCTATACAACAAAAATACCAAAAATATTTACTTTACTATCTCTATTAGATCTCACTTTTGCGAGTGACTGTGAGGGGATTGACAACCGCTTTATCGCATTGGTTGCAAGGTTCTTGATTGTTTGTGCAGGTACTAGGTGACTTGTGTGTTGTCTCCTACTGGATTGATACCTTGGTTCTCAAAACTGAGGGAAATACTTACGCTACTTTGCTGCATCAGCCTTTCCTCTTCAAGGGAAAACCAACGCATGCTCAAGAGGTAGCTAGAAGGATTTCTGGCGCCGTTGCCGGGGAGATCTATGCCAAGTCAAGACATACCAAGTACCCATCATAAACTCTTCTCCTCGCATTACATTATTTGCCATTCAGCTCTCGTTTTCCTCTCCCCCACTTATAAAACGATTTTCAAAAACCTTTGCCTTTTTCTCGCCCCTCTTCCGTTCATCTCTTTTCGCTTGCTTCTTGTGTGTGCTTGTGTGTTGGATTGATTGTTTGTCACGATGGCTCAAGATAATTTGTGTGACTTTTCCAATACCAACAACAATTGATTTTATTAGCACTCTGATTGCTCCTACTACCGATGCTGAATCTTGTGAAATTAATACAACTTTGTTGAATCTTGTTATGAAAGATCATTTTTCTGGCCTTCCTAGTGAAGATGCCGCTACCCATCTAAACAACTTTGTTGATTTGTGTGATATCCAAAAGAAGAAAGATGTGGATAATGATATTATTAAACTGAAGCTATTTCTGTTTTCACTTAGAGATCGTGCTAAAACTTGGTTATCTTCTTTGCCTAAAAATAGTTTTGATTCATGGAATAAGTGCAAAGATGCTTTTATCTCTAAGTATTTTCCTCCCGCTAAGATCATCTCTCTAAGGAACGGTATTATGAATTTTAAGCAACTTGATCATGAGCATGTTGCACAAGCTTGGGAGAGGATGAAATTAATGATACGTAATTGCCCTACACATGGTTTGAATTTGTGGATAATTATACAAAAAATTTACTTTACTATCTATACAACAAAAATACCAAAAAATATTTACTTTACTATCTCTATTAGATTTCACTTTTGCGAGTGACCGTGAAGGGATTGACAACCCCTTTATCGCGTTGGTTGCAAGGTTCTTGATTGTTTGTGCGGGTACTAGGTGACTTGTGCGTTGTCTCCTACTGGATTGATACCTTGGTTCTCAAAACTGAGGGAAATACTTATGCTACTTTGCTGCATTACCCTTTCCTCTTCAAGGAAAAACCAACACATGCTCAAGAGGTAGCAATCGGACAAGCCGACCATGGGTTAAATTTTGGGGAGACTAATGACCCACAAGTATAGGGGATCAATTGTAGCTTTTTTCGATAAGTAAGAGTGTAGAACCCAACGAGGAGCAGAAGGAAGTGACAAGTGGTTTTCAGCAAGGTAATGTTTGCAAGTGCTGAAACTGTAAGTAGCAGAGTAGTTTGATAGCAAGATAATTTGTAACGGGCAAGTAACGATAATAATAGCAAAAGTGCAGCAAGGTAGCCCAATCCTTTTGAGGCAAAGGACAGGCCAAAACGGTCTCTTATGATAAGCAAAGCGTTCTCGAGGGTACACGGGAATTTCATCTAGTCACTTTCATCATGTTGGTTTAATTCGTGTTCGTTACTTAGATAATTTTATATGTGGGTGGGCCGGTGCTTAGGTGTTTTTCTTACTTGAACAAACCTCCTACTTATGATTAACCCTCCCGCAAGCATCCGCAACTACGAGAAAAGTATTAAGGATAAATTTTAACCATAGAATTAAACTTTTGGATCCAATCAGTCCCTTACGGAATAGTGCATAAACTAGAGCTTAAGCTTCTGTCACTCTCGCAACCCATCATCTAATTGCTACTCCACAATGCATTCCCTTAGGCCCAAATATGGTGAAGTGTCATGTAGTCGACGTTCACATGACACCACTAAGGGAATCACAACATACATACTATAAAAATATCGAACACATATCAAGTTCACATGATTACTTGCAACATGCTTTCTCCCGTGACCTCAAGAACAAAAGTAACTACTCACAAATGATAATCATGCTCAAGATCAGAGGGGTATTAAATAGCATATTGGATCTGAACATATAATCTTCCACCAAATAAACCATATAGTAATCAACTACAAGATGTAATCAACAGTACTAGTCACCCACAAGCACCAATCTATAGTTCCGGTAACAAGATTGAACACAAGAGATGAACTAGGGTTTGAGATAAGATGGTGTTGTTGAATATGTTGAAGGAGATTGCCCTCGCCAAGATGGGAGAGTTGTTGGTGATGATGATGACGATGATTTCCCCCTCCGGGAGGGAAGTTCCCCCGGTGGAATCGCTCCGCCGGAGGGCAAAAGTGCCCCTGCCCAAGTTCCGCCTCGAGATGGCGGTGCTCCGTCCCGAAAGTCCTCCCCTTATTTTTTTTCTAGGTCAAAATGACCTATATACTAGAAGATGGGCACCGGAGGTGGGTCTGGGTGAGCACAACCCACCAAGGCGCGACTGGGCTCCCTGCAGCGCCCAGGTGGGTTGTGCCCACCTGGTGGCCCCCCTCTGGTAGTTATTTGCTGCAACATTCCTCAAATATTCCATAAAAACTCTCCGTGAAGTTTCAGCTTGTTTGGAGTTGTGCAGAATAGGTAGCCTGACGTAGCTTTTCTAGGTCCACATTTCCAGCTGCCAGAATTCTCCCTCTTTGTGTATACCTTGCATATTATGGGAGAAAAGGCATTAGAATTACTCCAAAAAGCATTATTATTGATAAAAACATTATAAATAACAGTAAGAAAACATGATGCAAAATTGACGTATCAACTCCCCCAAGCTTAGACCTCGCTTGTCCTCAAGCGAAAACCGAAATTGAAAAACATGTCCACATGCTTTGAGAGAGAGGTGTCGATACAAACAAAATACGGACATAGAAGCATCATGTTGATTATTATAACAGCAACAAAATTAAACATAAGACTTTTATCATATACTTCTCATGAATAAGTAACAATTCATCACACAATTGAAGTATAAAGCAAAAACTCTATTAAAAACCAACAAACTATTTTCCGAGTCAACTTTGCAACTATAATTCATCATCTTTTCAGGAAGGGTCACGTATCGGAGCCTTTAGGCAAGTCCACACATACTCAACCATCATATAGTCTTCTATGATTGCTAACATTCACCGCGTACACATGAGCAAAACGTTTCAACCGGACACAAAGAAAGATAGGGGCTTATAGTTTCGCCTCCCCACGTCGGCAAGGGTGATGTCAACAATAATAACTCATGCTATCTATATTCAACTGGACACATGTGCCTAGATCTTTCCTCACCACATGATGCTTGCCAAAGGAGAAAAATAAAAAGGGATAGAAGGAAAACTTTGATTCTTTGCATAAAAGTAAAAGATAGGCCCTTCGCAGATGGAAGCAGAGGTTTCCATGCGCTTATTTTTTTGTATGCTCAACCCCTTAGTGCAAGAGAACGCCACGTCGCATTGCCCCTTGTGATAGCGACCTTTATTATGCAGTCTGTCGCTTTTATTCTTCACCATCACAAGTTCGTGCAACGCTCAATTTTCTCTTACACTAAATGATCTCACACTTTTAGAAGCAATTTTTATTGCCTTTTTACACCGATGAAAATTTACTCGAGGGATCTTGCTCAATCCCTTGGTAGGTATGGTGGACACTTGAAAATAAGATTTGGGTTTAAGGGTTTTGGATACACAAGTAGTATCTCTACTTAGTGCGGAATTTTTGGCTAGCAAAGATAGGGGCAAGCACCACATGTTAATTAAAGGATCCATGACAATATCACTTCTATGTGAATATAAACAAACATAAACCATTAAGTTGTCTTCCTTGTCCAACGTCAACAATTTTGGCATATAATATTTAGATGAGAGCTCACAATCACAAAAGATTTCTAGGATAGTATATTTATATGTGAATCTTCTCTTCCCTTATTAATTCTTTCATGAGTTGCATCATTGACTAATGCCAATCCCTATTAAAATGGTCTACTTATACTTTTCCTTATGTGGTGTCATCACCTACCATAGGATTAGTATATGATCTTTTCTTCATTTATTTCCTTTCTTTTATTTATTTCCTTTCTCTTTCTCTTTTTCTTTCTTATTTGTTTTCTTTTATTTGCAACATGAAAGTAAAGAAAGCAAAAACTCAAACTAAAGTTTATTATATAACTTGCACACATTACAAGGATAGATCACTAAGCAAACTCTCAAAGAAGAAAGGATCGAACTAAACTTTTATTCATCTAAAGAAAAAGATCGAACTAAAATAAGTAATGGCAAAAAGATAGTGGGATGATACGACACCGGGGCACCTCCCCCGAGCATGGCGGAAGCCAGGGGGAGTGCCCATACCGATACTCAGTTTTCCTTTGGTGGTGAAGAAGATGATGATGGTGGTGGTGAAAAAGTAGATGGTTTGCCCTTCGCTTCCTCCGGTTTCTGACGGAGAATAAAATTATCTATCCTCAACTCATTGTTATCTATCTCGAGTTTTATTATCTTCTTGCATAACGCCTCCATGCTTTCGTTTTTGAACCGGGGAGGAACCGATTCATCTTCATCTTCTTCAGAGGTCCAGCTATAGTGCCTCTCATCCCCATAGGATTTGGGGTTTGTGATGAAATCAGCAACATAGCTCTCACCCTTAGAGTCTTGGGAAGACCTATTTTCAGATCTAACAGGAAAACAGCAAGAAAAGAGAACAGAGGATTTCTTCACTATACTGTGAGCAACAGGTTCGGGAAGTATATATAGATTTTTTTATCTTGGAGGACAAGTAAGATGTAGAAAAATGGAGTCCGGAAGGTATCCCAGGTGGGCACAACCCACATGGGTGCGCCAGGCAAGCCTGGCGCGCCCTGGTGTCTTGTGCCCACCAGGGTACGCTTCTTGGAAGTTTCTTTATTTCCTAATTTTCTTAATATTCCAAAACTGGTAAAAAATATTTTTGCGGATTTCTCAGAGTCCGTTTACTTACCGTATCACGTACCTCCTTATTTTCACGATTCTGGAGTGTTCCGGAAGGACTCTTTTATGTGTTCTTCCGGTGTCAAAGTTTGGATAATATTACTTTCAACATTAATGGACGTACATGAGATATAATGTTTTATTCGTTGCCCATTGACAACCTTCGAGTTAGTACCTTCGACATTATTTATTTTGATGGCTCCAGACTGGTAAACCTCCTCGATAACATAGGGGCCTTCCCATTTTGGGAGGAGTTTTCCTGCAAAGAATATGAAGTGAGAGTTGTACAAAAGAACATATTCTCCGACCTTAAACTCAAGCTTTTGGATTCTTTTGTCATGCCATCTTTTAACTTTTTATTTGAATAATTTTGCATTTTCATAAGCTTGTGTTCTCCATTCATCTAAAGAGCTAATATCAAATAACCTCTTTTCACCGGCAAGCTTGAAATCATAATTGAGCTCTTTGATGGCCCAATATGCTTTATGTTCTATCTCAAGAGGCAAATGACAAGCTTTTCCATAAACCGTTTTATAAGGAGACATACCCATAGGATTTTTATATGTTGTTCTATAAGCCCATTGTGCATCATTGTCAGTGTCAAAACCGGCAGATCTCGGGTAGGGGGTCCCGAACTGTGCGTCTTAGGATCGAAGGTAACACGATGTTTACCCAGGTTCGGGCCCTCTTAATGGAGGTAATGCCCTACTTCCTGCTTGATTGACTTTGATGAGTATAGGGGTTACAAGAGTTGATCTACCTCGAGATCGTAATGGCTAAACCCTAGATGTCTAGCCTGTATGGTTATGATTGCCTCTACGGACTAAACCCTCCGGTTTATATAGACACCGGAGGGGGCTAGGGTTATACAGAGTCGGTTTACAGAGAAAGGAATCTTCACATCCGAACGCCAAGCTTTCCTTCCACGCCAAGGGGAGTCCCATCCGGACACGGGGGAACGCCTTCCATCTTGTATCTTCACGGCCCACGAGTCCGGCCCACATCACATAGCCCGGACGTCCGGGGACCCCCTAATCCAGGACTCCCTCAGTAGCCCCTGAACCAGGCTTCAATGACGATATGTCCAGCGCACAGATTGTCTTCGGCATTGCAAGGCGGGTTCCTCCTCCGAATACTCCAAAGTAGACAAAATAAGTCACATCCACTGACTTTATCATTAGTTCGAACCGTTTTGTAGCCTCCCGCTCCATGCCTCGAGTCACCGCCTCTATTGACACGTCTTGTCAAAATAGAGATCGTGTCCCCTTATTGTGGGATTCTCATCAATATGGGCTTGGGAAATCCAATCTTGCCGTTCGCACGACCCCTTGGGAATAGGCGAATTTTAAGGCCGGGGAGGAGGTGCTTGACATTCACAGCCTTTATAAAAGGATAAGGATCTACCCCTCTCCCCCGCACCTTCCTCCCTTCCTACTTCTACATCCTCGAGCTCCAGCGCCCCAATCCCAATCTTTCCCTTCACCCCCACTTCTCCAGACATGGCTGGATTCGGTTCCCAGGGCAAGTGGATGTCCTCTTCCGTAATGGAGAAGGACATCAAGGATCTACGGGAAGCGAGCTACTTGACGGTGGAGATTACACATAGGCTTCCTACCCCGGAGCAGGTCATCCCTACCCCAAAGTCCGGCGAAAGGGTGGTATTTATCCCCCACTTCCTCCGAGGACTCGGGTTTTCCCTCCATCCCTTCGTCCGAGGTCTCATGTTTTACTATGGGCTGGATTTCCACGATCTGGCCCCGAATTCCTTCCTTCACATCTCGGCGTTCTGGAGGTGGTCCTGGGTGAGCACAACCCACCAGAGCGCGCATGGGCTCCCTGGCGCGCCCAGGTGGGTTGTGCCCACCTGGTGGGCCCCCTCTGGTAGTTATTTGCTCCAATATTCCTCAAATATTTGACAAGCCACAAGTATAGGGGATCGCAACAGTTTTCGAGGGTAGAGTATTCAACCCAAATTTATTGATTCGACACAAGGGGAGCCAAAGAATATTCTCAAGTATTAGCAGTTGAGTTGTCAATTCAACCACACCTGAAAGACATAATATCTGCAGAAAAATATTTAGTAGCAAAGTAGTATGGAAGTAACGGTAACGCTGGCAAAAGTAACAGTAGTAATTTTTGTAGCAACCGTAAGAGTGGCAAAAGTAACAGTAGTAATTTTTGTAGCAATCGTAACAGTGGCAACGGAAAAGTAACTAAGCAAAGATCAATATGTGAATAGCTCGTAGGCAATGGATCAATGATGGATAATTATGTCGGATGTGATTCCTCATGCAACAGTTATAACATAGGGTGACACAGAACTAGCTCCAGTTCATCAATGTAATGTAGGCATGTATTCCGAATATAGTCATACGTGCTTATGGAAAAGAACACTACAAAAAAAAAGACACATCCGTGACATTTTGGGCGAACGAAATTTTTCCTGTCATACATATGACGATAATTGTAACAAAACCCGGTATCATCATAGATGTGGTGGGCTCCTACTTCTATGACAAAAAATCATGACAGAAAATGGGCTTTTCGTCCTGGGCGGGCCGGAGACGCAGCTGCATGACATTCTTTGGGCTGTCCATGACGGAAAAAACCGTGGTAGAAGCGAGGGGGAGGAAAATTTCGGGGAGTTCCCGGTTACGATGGGAGGTCGGGGGCCGAGCGATGCGCGTTTCTCTCGTACACGTACGCGCGTGTGTGCGAGGCATTGGCTCTAACTGAACCCGAGCGAGGCGTTGGGCTCTAACTGAACCCGAGTGATTCCACTGCAGGCTACGCGTTACTGAACCCGAGCGATTGATCGATGGCTGTTAACTGAACCCGATCGAGCGATTCCTTCGCTACTGCTGCTAACTGAAGCCGATCGATTGGATGAACAGTGAGCGT
>NC_057808.1:374058946-374075387 GCF_018294505.1 Triticum aestivum | reverse complement strand
GACCGTAGGAGGTCCGTTTCCTCCGTTTTGCGGGATGCCACATCCCTCCCGATCAACAGGACCCCGTTCCGAACGTAGGAGGTCTGTTTCCTCCGTTTTGCGGTACGCTAGGCCTCGTTTCCATCGCCTGTTCCATCCAAGCCCTCCCGATGAACACGACCACGCATTCCGTTCCGACCCAGCCGGTTGGCTCCCACATTGCCTCCCGATGAACACGACACATTCCGTTGCCTCCCCATGAACACGACGCATTCCGTTGCCTCCCCATGAACACGACGACGACGCTGTTTCTCCGTTCCGACCCAGCCATGTACACGAGCCCTGGCCGTACATATGCGCGAGTAGGCGTTCGAGACCCTGCCCGTATGTACGTACGTGGCCGTATTTTCTTTCTTGCACCCTGGCCGCTGTACGTACGTGTACATGCTACGTGCGCGCCTCTACTACGACACGTACGCGCCTCTACTACGACACCTACGCGCCTCTACATCGACCTGTATATATGTACGTACACGTTCGCGACCAGAATGACAACGCTACGTATGCTTCGACCAGGTGGGTCCCGACTGTCAGGCACTTCCTTACCTACGAAGATGTAACTGGTGGGTCCCAGCAGTCAGGGGGGCGAATCGTTTTGTTTTTTTTTGCCCGGACAAACTTCCTTGCGTGCGAAGGTGTAGCTGTTGGGTCCCAGCAGTCAGGAGGGAATCGTTTTGTTTTTTTACCCGGACGCACTTCCTTGTGTGCGAAGATGTAGCTGGTGGGTCCCAGCAGTCAGGGGGGCGAATCGTTTTTTTTCGGACGCACTTCCTTGCGTGCGAAGATGTAGCTGGTGGGTCCCAGCAGTCAGGGGGGCGAATCATTTTTTTCGGACGCACTTCCTTGCGTGCGAAGATGTAGCTGGTGGGTCCCAGCAGTCAGGGGGAAACGTTTTTTTCGTGAAATACGGTGGCCCATCCGGTGGGTCCCCGCTGTCAAGTGGAGGAATAATTATTTTGCCCGTGGAGGCACTTCCTTGATGCGGCCCTGGACCCAGCTGTCAGCCTCTCCACGTACAGTCCACGTCCGATGGAAGCCATTCCTTGACCACGTTGACCACGCCGCGCCGAGAGCACCAGGGCGGTGGAGGACGGCGAGGCCTAGGAAGGGGACGACGCGGAGCCGGGGAAGACGCGGCAGTGGATGCCCACGCGTAGAGGAGTATGAGGGTTCACCTCGTTCGGCTGCGGTGTGAGTCTGCCATCGCCGCAGAATAACAGGGGGTGTGGGTGCGTAGAGGGATGGCCTGGCCAGCAGTGGGAGTAGTAGGGGGCGGTGAGGCCTCCACGGCATCACAGCCGGCCACGGGCGGCAGCAGCAGGTGGCACGACCGGCGCTGCTTTGGGCGGCTAGAGCAAAAAGACCAGAGGTTGAAGAAGCACTACGGCCGTTGGATGGACATCGTACGGTCACTGGAGCTAGAATCGTTCATATATTGACTAAAGTTGACAAAGGCCTCCGTCCCAGTCAACTTAGTAGGCCCACAAATCAGCCTCCCACCAAGGTGGGTCCCTGCTGTCAGGTGGAGGAATAATTATTTTCCGCATAATAAGGAGGCACTTCCTTGCGGCTGCCGTGGACCCAGCTGTCAGCCTCTCCACGCACAGTACTCTTCCGATGGAAGTCGGTCATTGACCACATTGACCACGCCGCGCCGAGAGCACCACAGCGGTGGACGACGGCGAGGCCTAGGAAGGGGACGACGCGGAGCCGGGGAAGACACGGAGCCGGGGAAGACGCGGCAGTGGAAGCCCGCGTGGAGAGGAGTACGAGGGTTCACCGGTTCGGCTGCGGTGTGAGGCTGCCATCGCCGCAGAATAACAGGGGGTGTGGGTGAGTAGAGGGATGCCCTGGCCATCGGTGGGAGTAGTTGGGGGCGCTGAGGCCTGCGCGGCAGCACAGCCGGCCACGGGAGGCGGGAGTAGGCGGTCCCGCCGGCGCTGCTTTGGCGGCTGGAGTAAGAAGATCAGAGATGAAGAAACACGACGGCCGTTGGATTGACATCCAACGGTTACGTCTGCTAGAATCGTTTGTTGACGTATATAATAACTAAAAAAATCTTGCATACGCGTCAACTGAACAGGCCCACAAGTCAGACCACTCCCTCTTTTTTTAATAATTTATATATAGCTCATGGCAACTTCTTATGCAATTTATTGCAGTCATTTTTTTGGGTTGGCCAGGGCCAATTTCGCATATTTCTGTGGGTTCCAAACTATTTTTAATACCGAAATGTCGAACCAGATTTAAAGTACTTTGAAGATATATTTAAAGTAGGTTAATGCCCAGTGAAATAGGAATCTGAAAATGTGAAAAAATCAGAAATTATAAAGTAATTGCCAATTTGTCATCTGTTTTTATATTTACAACCCATTTCATATTACTTTCAAGATTTGCAGGTGTCTTGAAAGAGTTGCAGCCCATCAGGGCGTAGAAATATAAGTAGGCCTTGATTGGGTATTCTTCAGAAAAAATAAACTGGGCTCATTTTCACAAAGAAAAAATAGCTGGGCTGGTCACATGGTGAACATAAAATATAAGCCTGGGCTAGACGGGCCACAGCCCAGTTCAAACCCTGCTCCGCCTCAACAATACCAAACAAAAAAATACTGCTCGAGTAGCTACGTCCCAGGTGTCAGCCGATCTTGTGTTGTTCTCTTGTCTATTGACTATATACACTCACAATGTCGTGGGTCCCAGATGTCAGGAAAACACTACGAGGAAGCATTTTATTTTTCCATACGCTGACGTGGTGGGCCCCTACTATCATCCTCTCCATGTACTTCTGTTGACTCATGTTGTTTGTTGACCATGTTGACAACGCGAGAGCGCGGCACCGCAGTGAGCGCACCAAAGCATGCGGAGGACGTCGGCGTTAACGATTTAGGAGACGGTGGGGCGGCGATGCGTGCGCTGAGGCGCAGCCAGCCGTGGGAGGCGGAAGCAGGCGGCCCCGCCGGCGCTGGTTTGGTTTTGGCAGCTGGAGGAAGACAGGACTGAAGAAACATGACAGACTGTAAAAGCAGCAGGAGTACTTAACAACCTTAACTGAAACCAGCTGGGGCACTTAACAACCAAAGCTGAAAGCAGTATGAGTACTTATACAGGTTCAACCGTACAAAGCACGCCTCGAATAGTGCTACTTTGCCTACAGTTAACCAAGGGTGAGGCCGCCAAGCCCCAGGACAAGGCCCAGGCGCCACCCCGCGCATCCACAACCTTGTGAAAGCGGCTTCATCTCGCAACGTGGTTAATAAACAGGATATTCGCTTTAGAGCCATGGAAAAGCATGAACATAATATTATGTCCTATTCTCCAAGATGGACGGGCCTTCATTATTTGAGACCACCCATGAATAAGTATCTTTTCACCTCCAAGGGGAATTGAGTAGGTCGACATAAACATCATGTTGTGACCAAGCGCAAGTCTGACATGACCATGGTCAGGCATCTGTATAGGAACAATACAACTCGGCAGTTCCTGTTTCAAGAAGATCACAGCTGTAAAACTGTGTATAAGCAATAGTTTATGAACAACATATATAACAGAAAACAGCTCGTACCATAAGTTTCTCGACACAGTTGGACCTGTTCAACGAGTGCAGCAGTGCCACACATATCCCACGTGGCCTTCCACCATTGAAACGCCCCACAAGGACCTCAAGATGATCAATAAAGTGTAGGAACTTGTGGATGTCGATCCAGTCAACTTCAGTGCCATTAGTAACAGCCGAGTTATTACAGAGTAACAAACGAGCAGACTGCTTAACTCTGAAAAAACCTACATGTGCCACCAATTGTAAGAAAATATTAGTTAGAAGTAGCATCTTCGTGAGAGATTCGTTGCTACTTCTAAAGTTAAATTGTGATTAGTTAGACAGAATAGGTGGATTAAGAAGTAATCGAGGCAACAAGCAAGAACCAGATACAAAACTAACATGGATGAACAATTGGAACGACGTCGGGGTGGAAGATCGCAGTGAAGATGAGACCAGGTTCTGCTATTTCCATCAACATTCGTGTGCCAACTTTTAGTCCGTAACACTTGAGAAAGTTTATCCAAGTTCGGCCATAAAAAAGCAGAGATCTTCTTGGTTCATGAACCCAACTCAGAACTTATATCCATGGCTTGTCTTCACTGTGACCATTAAACTAGTGTATTAAGTTATGGCAAGGCCGAGCATCTTGAGTACATGTGTTCTGGCAGAGCAAATAATACACTGCAGGAAAAATAATATGAGAACACAGCATGTTCAAAAAAACCCCACCCTCCCAGATAGAAAAGAGGATTCTAGGAACATACTGTGCGCGTTTCAAAATGCTGTGTTAGGATGAGAAGGAACAAGTGTGGCGTCTCGCCGAGGGTGCAGAAACCTGTAGGGTACTCGCACTTTGGGCACTGCAAATGAAACACACTAGATTCAGTAGGAAGAAAAATGCATCAACGGCGGCGACTGCCATCCTAGGATTACCTGCGAACAAGGGACTTGGATTTATCGGGGATGGATGAAGAATTCGTACCTGGTTCTCCATGAGAAAACCCTATGCAATCCCCGAGAGGGGGTTTTCTCTGAACAAGCAGACGAGGGAGAAGGGGATTCAGGCCCAGTGAAATATTGCCGCTTCGTCTGTCCGGCTTACTGCTAAAGCTGGAAAGGGGGGTTGTGATTTGACGGCTCATTGGGCATTACTGCGGCGCTACGACCGGGGTGTGTCTACCGTGAAGTTGTGCACTCTAATTTGTGCATATGGCACATGGACCCCGTTGTCGGTTGCCCCACATATCAGCAAAAGGAAGTAGAAAGACAAGAGTAACTAGTTACACATAAATATATATTTTGACAGAGAGATACTCCCTCTGTAAAGAAATATACAAATCTTTTATATCACAGGCTCACCTTGCCGAGAAATATACTCCCTCTGCAACGCACGGGCATTATGGGGGTTCAGCTTTTTTTATGGGGGTTCAGCTGAGAATATAATACTCAGATAGGCTCACGATTCTGGACTTTGGGCCGCAGGTCGGCCCTGCATGTTTGGGGGCCCATGTGTTCTACCTCAGCGCTTTTCATCTTGCAAGCAATCGGTACGGCGCTGGTTTTAGATGCTGTCGCAAGGCGAATACACAAAATTGAATAACGCACGACAGCTATTGGAATGAAATCGAACAACAGTTCCTAACCAGCAATCAGAGTTGCAATTCTATCAACGATATACCATGTGATAAACAATACTATCGTACTACTTATACACACAGGACACTTGTTTCACCATGCCAGATTATTACATCAAAATCTCTCAGAGGATAGATCAGTTCGGCAGTTGCGTCCTGCTACTGAAGAATTTCAAAGTTGATTTGGACTAGCTCTCCTTGCCGAGAAATTTCGATTTTGACATCATCCCCTACCGCAAGATATGATTTAGATTTGAACCTTGACCATCCTTTAGCATTAATCATCATGCGACCATCCTTTGTACTTACGGTATATTGAGCAGGTTCATTCACACCAAGGCTGCGCATGGTAAGAGAAACTTGGCCGCGGTCGCCCGGATTGTTGAACGACTCCCTCGTTGCTCCAGGAATTCTCTGTTTGAAAACAAGAAGACATACCCAAACAGTTAGATCAACACAGTGAATCATGTGAAACAACATGGAAAGAAAAAAGAACGAAGCACTTGGGAGGCCAATGCTTACCAAGAAGGCGGACATGTCGGTTTTTGTAAGGACTTTGGTATATGAAGTGCGAACTGTAGCCCAGTCTGTTGCCGGTGCAACTGCACGGGCCGGAGCAGATGCAAGTGCAAGTGTTGGTGCAGGTGCCGAAGACTCTGCTGCTGCCGGAGATGGTGCTCCTTGTAGAGCTGGTGCTGGTGTCGGAGCAGGTGCCGGTGTCGATGCCCGATCCTCCGGTAGATCAGACTGATCCGCTGACGTGGTCGGTGCCCAATCCTCAGCTGGATCAGACTGAGCTGCTGCCGCTGTCAGTGCTAGAGCAACTGCTGGTGCTCGATCTGTGCGAGACAGCGGCGATCGTGTCTGGTCTGCTATGATCAGCTTTTTAACTTGACTAGGATCTGTGACCGTGATCCAGTTTTATTCTTCATTTCTTTTAAACGCGAGAAGGACTAATTGTGGTGTTTTTGTTAAACCAAACTGCAGTTCATCATAGGGATTTAGCTTGTACTCAGACAACAGACTGATCCAATTTTTTCCAGTAATATAAGTGATGGACAGTGCCTTCGTTACTGACACGACATAAGAAGTGAAACCTGCAAAAATAGCCATCGTAGAGCAAACCAAACGGTTTATTCTGTGACGAATGTCACATGGCAAAACCTGCATCGTAAAATTGTAGGAAAAGAAAGAAAACATGACATTAAATCAATAAGATTTAGACAGTAAATCAATAAGATTTACTTGATGTGACACGAGTGAATCCTTACCAGGAAATCACTATGTTGAAGTACTAAACAGAAGATTGATCGTCCAACTACGCGTGGCATGCAGGGGCCCCGCCTACTCCCACAAGCCGGACAGTCCAAAGGTCGTGACAAATCGTATGGACCGAACATCCATGGGACTGGAAATCCTGGTGGGTGCGATAAACCCTGCAATGCATACAGATATTGGAGTGTAACCATAATTGATAAACCGTCCTCACAAAAAATATGATCTGGATACTTCAAAATATACAGACTGAATTGAGTGGACAGACATTAACATAGACATTAACATAGACCGTTCACACACCAAAAGCGGCAATACTAATAAACAATACAGGGTTCACAAACACAAATCAAGTACTGAACAATAGTACTTACTACAGACAAGCAAAGTTGCACTAACTAAACTCTGCAGACTATTTCTTGCCACCGACCTACGGGATGAACCCCGCATAACTGACTAGGCCATGGACTTCGTGTGAGATGTCTACATGAACCATCACCATCTTGTCAACCTTGGAGAACCTAACAGAGTGGTCTTTCCACTCATAAACATGATGATGAAGACAGGCCGCATCAGATTTGTTGGGAAGCATTACAAGAACCACACCCTTCGTAATCGAAGGCACAGCCAGGAAATTGTTGTGGTCAAGTACAGCCTCGAGAACACGCCTGACAACAATGCTACAGGAAAACACTAGTTCAGGACACGTGGCGACAAGGACACAGCAGCTGGATAGATCAGCAGTAGAACTCATCATCAGGTCTTCCAGTTCACACGGCATGACTTTGAGAACTTCATCTCCACCGCGGACCTGGTTCTAATTCAAACAGAAACCATATTTTATTACTACCTCCGTTCAGAAATATAAGATGATTTTCGATATTATACTCCATATATGACTACATATACACACAGAAATGAGCGAACAAAGACACTAGAACATGTCTTCAAAGGCATGAGAGCAGAGGGATTACATGCAATATCCATAACACAAGCTACTGAGGCAAATATACCCTCTTAAAAGGTAGCATTGATGTTCATAAAGTACTCCCTCCGTCCCAAAATTCTTGTCTTAGATTTGTCTAGAGACGGATGTATCAAGTCACATTTTAGTATTAGATACATCCGTATCTAGACAAATCTAAGACAAGAAATTTGGGACAGAGGGTGCAGTTGAAAGTAATCTATAAGAAATCAGTGTCAACCTCTCGCATGTTTTGGTCAAAAGAGGAATTTAGAACCGTCATTTGGCACACTAAAATCACATGCAAGATCACCCAGAAAGTTGTACTACCAGTACTAGTACTGCGTGTTAGATGAAAAAACACGATCAAGATCGAGAAAAAGATCGTCAACAAGAGATATTACCTGGACTTGCTTAATGAGGGATCCCGAAGAGGGGGGCTTGGACAGGGCGATGGCTTTGAGCTTGTCAGCGGTAGTCTCGGCGGGGTGCTTGCGCTTCTTCGTACCATGAGCCTCGATGGTTTTGGCCAGAGCCATAGACATCATGTCGGCCGGTGCTCCGGCATCCATCCAAGAGAGGAAGCTGAGAGAGAAGAGTGAAAGGAGGAACGAGATGAGGGAGAAGCGAAGCGAGTGGGGGTTTTCTTCAAGAGAGGAAGCTAAGAGAGAAGAGTGAAATGATGGTTGCTTCGTCCGTCCAACTTACTGCTGGAAAGGAGGGGGTTTTGTGATTTGATGGCTCATTGGACATTACTGCGGCGGTTCGATCGGGGTAGTCTACCATCACTCTACTACGGAGTAATTTAGTGCATGGCTGGTGGACCCAGGTGTTGGCTGTCCCACACATCGGCGAAAGTGAGTAATTTAGTGCATGGCTGGAGGAGGATCCACACGGTAGAGCGTGTACACTGTTTTTCTGAAGAAAAAAAATGATTACAGCAAGCGTTTCCACTCTTACGACGGAGGAGTGCGAAACACGGCAGCCACTTGAACATACACAGTGCTCCTACTACTAGGCATGTGCAGTGGTTTATACGTCAGTACTACACAATCTTGTTGCTAGTGTAGTAAGATATGACGACAACAAATGATGTTGTGCGCATGTCAACTACTCCTATATGTAACATAGTACCGCTTTTTCGACTGTCCAGTCGAGAATGAACGGTGAGATCAATGTTAACAGAACTAGGTCCACAGCGCATGGAGAGTACGGTGCTACAGTACTCCATGAAACATGAACCATATGAAGCACGAATAGTGTTAGGAAGGGTGTATGAAGGGTGCACGGGATGGGAGCAAAAGTTCCCCTCTCGATCCACTTTTGGGTGTTTGGCAGAGTGCATGAAGGGTGCATGAGTCCACACTAGTAGGTTGACAAAAATACACGAAGAGGAAACAACTTATTGAGATGAGAATGCAACCAAACACACCCACACGCTTTGTGCTACAGTGACTGATCTGCACCGTCTGAGTTTGAGCCAACGGTCATGTTGTGCCAAGACATGGACATGCCCATGCAGAGGGCGCCTAAACACCACCGAAGTCCCTCTGCTTCTCGAGGCGCACGACGTTGGTGATGCAGGGTGCAACCGCCCGCAGAGCCCGCTCCCGGTCGACGGGAGCCAGCTCGTCAAAGACGGCGTCCAATGGCACGAATGGATTCCGGTGACGGAGCCCTAAAAGGATTCGCCCGGCAACGGCGACGGCAGCCCGCAACCCCTCCTTGTCCATCTCAGCCCCCACCATCGCGCGGAGACGGCTCAGCTCCTCGGAGATATAGGTGAAGAAGGAGACCAGGTCAGGAAGCCGCAGCTCGTTGAAGTCGACCGGGTGGTCGAACGGGTTTAGCCCGACGGCCGGCATCGTCGCGCTGGCACGACGGTAGGCATCGCGCAGCCGCAACACGTGCGTGGAAACTTGGTTCACCAAGTGGCTGAGGCGATCCTGGACCTCGTCACGATCGGCCCACTCGCGCTCTAGCCGGCTCCCCTAACGGCCTATCGTATCTCCCGCTTTCTGCAGCAACGCCGCCGACGCCTCAAGCATCTTTGTGATGGACACCTGCCGCTTTTGAAGCTCCGTGAACTCCCGCACATAACGGAGGAGCATGGCACTCCTCTCCTCCTTGAGCTCACGGAGCTCCATGTCCTTGGCCCTGAGCTCCGCATCCTTGGTATGGAGCTCCTGTGTCAGGCGCCTCACCTCGGACTCCGTGATCTGCTGCGCCGCCATGGCACCAGGTAGAAGCAATGGGGAGAGGAAGCAAAGGGGGTGAAACGGCTGAAAGGCAATGCAATCTATGGGAAGGCGGAGGGAGCGGGGAATCTTTTGGTTTTCACCACGGTAAAACACTAGTCGACGACTTCTCACATCAGGGAGCAGTGGGTTTTTACAGGCGGAGTCATCATGACTAATTGCTGCCGCGCCTGCTCCCGTCAATCAAAAAATTAAAAATTCTGCCGCGCCTGCTCCCGTCAATCAAAAAAATTAAAAATCCTGCCGCACCCAAACACCAGAGCAACGCCACGGTGGATATTTAAATTTACCTGCCGGCAAGTAGATAAAAAAAGGGGTGAAAAAACAAATGTGGCGGCGGCCTAGCTAATCGGTCGAACTAGCCCAACTAGCTAGCCACCGTGCTTCACTGATGTACTCGGCGGGAAAGGTGGTCTTTCGTGATTTGACGACTCATTTACTTGCTTCGGCGCTACGACCGAGGGGGACCCAGAAAACACGCGGTAGGGCGTCCCACGTCAGGAAGAATATATGCGTGCACCACCCAGGAGGACCCCGAAACCGCGCGGTAGGGTGTGCCACGTCTCGACATGGAGGAAAAATGTGCGTGTAAAAATATACTGTATCAGACGTAGTACCTATGGTTCGACCTCGGGACCCAGCCAGTCGGTCGAAAACACCCCACTAGCCACACAGCTTCATCATGCAAACGTGGCACGGAGGATAGATGTGGTTAGCTCCGTCTCGACCAGCCACAACGTCTCTTGTTCTAGGCGATTCTTCTATTTTCCAAGCTTTTTTTAGTTGTAATAACACCAGGCAAGCTAGCGCCGCTCTTCGTGTGTGCCCGTGCAAAGGTTAGACGATGGAGAGAAGAGAGATTGAGATCGCAGACCTGGGACCCACCAGTAAGTGAGACAACGGTCATGCACGTGTTGACGAGGCACTCCCTCTACTCTACTCAACGCAAGTACTGTATAAAATCAAGTTATGGGACAAAGCCAACAACTGTTCGTTTTTTCAGGCTATCGACTTACGATTTGTAGTCCAGGTTGCCAGTTCGAATCTCGTCTTTCAGATTTGTTAGTTTTAGGTCCAAATTTGATTAATGACAAGTGGGACCCCCGTGTGTTGTTCCGATATTTCAGTGTAGGATGGTTTTTTTAAACAAACACTTTGCGTGGTTAGACAAGTAACGGCACGAGTTACATATATTTTGCAAGTTTGCAAACAAAAGTGACAGCGGCATAGAATATCACATCCACCCCGCAGCTTAGATACTATGGTGATACGAGTTTTTACACCGTTGGAAGTGAGATCCAATGGCTTGGGAGTAGTCTTTGTAATTATACGCAATTTCCAAACTCTCCAAAGGTTTTTTTTGCAAATAAAACATTCAGGCCTCGTGTGTGCCGCTGCATCTTCAATCCAACGGCTCCCCGGTGCTCATATTAGGTGCTCCCCGTAGCTTAATTACCCGCTACGGTGATATGAGCATCTAGGTCGTATGATTAGTGATCAGATGGCACATGTGTAGTACTTGTACTTTCTGCGCATTTCCCAAACTCTATCAGCCGTATATTGCAAAAACATTCAAACCTCCTACTGTGGGCCATTAGATCTCAGTGAACTCGTATCACCATAGAATCTACGATGCGGGAGCACCTCGTACTCTCCCGTGCGAGAAAACATAAGGTGCTATGGATGCTACGGTGATACGAGCTTGGAGGTCATTTGATCTGAGATCCAATGGCATCTGAGCAGTCTTTGTGCTTGTAAGCAGTGGCCGAACACTTTTGGGGCTTTTCTGCAAAAAACCATTCGAACCACCGAGGAGGTATTGGGTCACAAATCCAACACCTCCGAAGAGCTTGTATCACCAAAGCATCTAAGGTGTGGTAGCACATGATATTCTTACATACAGGAGAATATGATGTCCTCCTTCATCTTAGATGCTACGGTGATACGAGCTTCGAGGTCGTTGGATATGGGATCAAAGGGCATCTAAGTAGTTTTTGTACAAATTGTGTGCAATTCTCAAACTCATCAAGGTTTCCTGCAAAAATATTAAGACACATCATGTGAGCTGCTATATCTCAGATCTACAAGCTCCAAGCAACTCGTATCGGCATATAGCATCTAAGGTATCGGGGCACATGATATTCTCCCGGGGAGGAGGGGTGCACAACCAATCGGTGGTTGGGAGGGTGGGGACAAATATAATCTAAACAACCCTAAACAGAGCTCCACAATTTTATCTAAGGTCAAGGGGTTGATCCCCAACAATCATAGCTCCGCCTAAACACAACATTTGCATGTACTATAGTACTAGACTTAATATTCATGTTTCAATTTCATGTTCATTTTAAATATTGAACTGAGGACCATGGATGTCTTACATTTTACTCCCTTCGTTCCTAAATATTATTGTTTTTAGAGGCTTGAAATGGACTGGCACATACGGATGTATATAGACATATTTTAGAGTCTAGATTCACTCATTTTGCTCCGTATGTAGTCACTTGTTGAACTCTCTAAAAGACTAATATTTAGGAATAGAAGGAGTATTTTTGAATTCATGTCATACATGCATGGTTTGGAAAAATAGATGCACTATACTTATTGGATTATTGTTGTGTTCGTGTGTGTGTGTGTGTGTGTGGTCATATGCTTGATACATACAAAGTTTTCTCACCTCCATATTGTTCATCTTTTAAATTTGAATTTGCATTGGAAAACTTACTAGGGATACCATGAAATGTGAAATCCACGTTTAGCTCACTATATCACAAACTCACTCTAATTCAACAACTCGTCACAAATCAATTACCACGTTGAGATTAGTATTTGCAAGGAAAATATGGGTATTGTAATACACATAGATTCGTTCGGCAATTTAAAAGGTTCCTTTCATATTCTCGAATGGTAGGACCCAACGGCGTACCAGCCAGACCTTGGCACGTGTTGATCCTAAAAACCCGGGCGCGTGTCCTTCGGTGGCGTGCGTGGTACGCACATTAGGCAACCCCAACCAGTCGAGCCTCAGCGTTTCAAGTCGAAATATCTGGCGGCCAGAGTTCCAGCCCTAGGAAATTCCCCTCATGTCCCCGGTCCATAATGACTACCGATGAACAATGGAGGGATGCTTTAGTAACTAGACAACGTTACCTACCGTGCCGAGCACGGTTCAATTCCCTCGGTCGCCGCTCGTCAAGGTCACCCGTCAACTGCATTGCCTAGTACTACTACTACTACACCAGGATGACCACAGAATTGAGCCCGTTTGTTCGTGCCTAGTACTTGAGTTAATATATCAGGCAATGCACTGGTACGAAGGGATTATCCTTTTACTCTGCATATATAAATTGTCTGAAGTCTAACTAAGCAAAATGTTTGACCAAATCCTTTCTTAAGAAATACAACAGGACAGATTTACGGCTTGAAAATTTATTGCATGATGCAGGTTATGATATTGTTTCGAATCCTGGATCTTAAATTTCAGAAAATCCAAAAGTGAGCATAAATTCTTGAAACTAAGCATGGTCACATGATATGGCACAAATATTACTTCGTAAGTTTTTTCTTCAATTTGAGACAAGCTGCTTATGACAAGTTGCACAAATGAAGAGCCAAGGTATTTTGGAACAAATACCTGTCACGTTAAGGCGAACGCTTCACTATTGAAACCGTGGGCGTTTACGTGCCGCCACGAGTCCCCGCTTCTCATCGGCAGGTGCCGTCCGAGCAAGCGTGTGAGTCGATGGGAGGCGTGCGAGCAGACCGTTGCGCCGGCTATCAGGGAGGCGTGCGAGCAGACCGCTGTGTAGGCTCACTGGGAGGCGAGCCCTTTGACCAGGCTCCGCCACCCACCGTCGTCCCAACTGCTCCCACTTTTAATGTCGCCGGCGCCGCAGTTTAAAATCAACCCCGCACTACCCGGTATCGCTACAATCCTCTCTCTTCCTCTCCGATTCTCCTGTTGTCTACCTCCAACTAGCCTGACCTAAACGTACGCCATGCCGCATCACGATGGTCTACCCTTAGTGTTCCAGTTTCCTGAGGAAGACACCCAGCCGGAGTCTCAAGAACATAAGGCGCTTTGGGACGAGCTTGAACTGGCCTTGCGGGAAGACACCGCGCCTGTCCCCGCTCCCGTTCCGGCTCCCGTCGCCCCGACTGCGCCAGCGCCCATCCCCATGGCATTGATGGGCTGGGAGACGCACATTGTCACCGAGCTTGATCCCACGGGGTTCCACGAGGTCCCCGCCGACTTTCACGCGCCCGTGCACCTGCCAGCGCATGCGCCTGTGCGTGCACTGACGCGCACGCCCGTGCCGGTGCCCGTGCACCTGCCAGCGCCTGCGCCTGCGCGTGCACTGACGTGCGCGCCCGTGCCGGTGCCCGTGCACATGAATGTCTCCGCCACGCCGTTGACAGCACCTGTCCCCGCGCGGGTGCCAGTGCCCCCCTCAACGGCATGGATGGCCGCCGTCGACCGCTTCCTTGCACCAACGCCAGTCGCCTCCTCCCGCCAGTTGACTCGCTCCGAAGTCCAGAATATTTTGGCCTTCCTTGAAGCTAGGCCAACGTCCAGGAGTACGCCAACAACGGCGCAAGACACCGCCGCCGCCATCGGTCCGTGGCCCGACGACACACAGAGCACGCAGAGGAGCCGCTTCCCACCGCAAGACGCCCCCGCCACCGCCGCGTAATCTAAATTTGCTATGAAAAACGTTCGGATTGCCATGCTTAAAATCCGAACGTTTATCATTTCCGTTTATTTTATACCGATCGTCGTATAATTTAAAGTCGGAGTCAGACTGAACGAAATGTATGGTTTGATCGATTGAATGTTCTGCTAGAGCCGTATCAAAGTAAATATAAAACGTCATCAAGACACATGTATTCCTTGTCATCCAACGACCTAGACTGCTTCAATGTCGAGCGCTCAACACGTTTAGCGTGCAGTTAATTTCATGCCAAAAATAGTGCTAATCACATGACAACATGCAAATAATATCCTAGTACTTAATATCCGCATGCACTTAATATACTTCCAAATTAACGTGCATTGCACGTACACACTGACTAGTGCTGCTAGTACGTGAAACTGGTGCCGTGACTTGTGAACGCGTCCAGATATGGTCAACGACAACATCGACCGCGAGTTCTTCCTGTTTGCCCGTGCGTCTAAACACAGAAGGGGAGGAGAGAGAGAGAGCACACACGGAACCCACCAGTAAGTGAAGGCGAATAGTACTAAAAATAATATTACATGTTATCCATTAATTAGGCTGTGGTAATATAAAAACATTATGTGAACAAAGGGGGTACAATAAACATTGCTATTCTACGTATGTTGCCTATTGACGTGCGGCTTGAAGGCCCGGTCGCATGTTCGATCCTCGTCCTTTATTTTTTAATTTGTATATGGGTCCAAATTTGTTTCATGACATGTGGGCCCCTCGGTGTGTAGTTTGTAGCACTTTAATTTGTGGGTCGAAATTTGTTCCATTCCAAGTGGACTATCGGTGTGTAGTTTTGTAGCTTATTTATAATAATTAAAGAGAACAACATAGTTTTTTCAATAATACCATGGTGCGACGTTGAAGGCGAGAAAGGACGTGCGAGAGAGCAATGACCGAGCAAGAGGGAAATCAACTAGGGGAGTTGCGTGGGTTGCAACGGTGTTTGGAGTAGTTGTGGGCCGAATGCTACGAAAATATAATCTAAACCGACCGGAATAAATGCCTACACAAATTAATCCAAGGTTGGAGTGCCCCTCGCAATGTAAATAGCTCCGGCTTTGCGAGGGATGGAGAGGTAGTAGCTTCAACGCGTGGAAGATACGTTGTGAGAAAGCGAGGTCAATCGAGAGACATATAGATAGAGAGACAAAGTGAGTGTGGTCCGACATTCATTGAACAAATATATATGCTCTGGAGAGATATTGTCCGATTGAGCTTTTTGGCAAGGGTGAGGGTTGTAAGATAGAGCTTGAGAGATGATCCAGTCACAGACGTGTATATATATTTTGTGCGTGGGAGGAAGCAAGGTCAACCGATCACATAGGGTCGCCGTGCGATCGAAAGAGTGAGACGGGTTGGAGAGAGTGACCTGGATAGACGATGTGCATGAGAGAGTATACAATGTGAATAGGTCGAATTGGGCTCAAACATGGTGATATATCGTTTTTGTCCGAGAAAGAGCGAGGTCAATTGAGACATACGGAGAGAGAGAGATTGAGTGAGCGTGGCCCACCATGAGGTCGAAAGAGTGGCGGCGGCTTGGATGGACTGACCTAGATAGACAATCTGCGTGAGAGAGTATAGAGTGTGTCGATCGAGGCCCGAACAGGGAGATATATCATTTGTGTGTGAAAGAAAATGAGGTTAAACGAGACTCAGATAAAGAGAGCGAGATTGAGCGAGTGTGGCCCGCCGTGCGGAAGAAAGAGTGAGACAGTCTCGAGGGAGTGACCTAGATATACAACATGCATGCGTGCGCACGAGAGGTTGGGGGGCTAGATAGGCAATGCATGTATTTAGCGCGAGAGGGTGAGAGGGAGAGGGGGGAGAGAGAGAGCTCGGCATGGGGTGCAATGGCGGGTGTGTGAGGTAAATACATTTGGTAACATAGTGGAAAAAGGGGTTGTGTAGTTGAGAGACTTAGAGATCGAAACATGGAGAGAAAGAATGAACATGTGTTGGAAACCGATAGCTTCCCAAGGTGGTTAGGAGAGGAAGGAAGATTG
>NC_057808.1:374038855-374058760 GCF_018294505.1 Triticum aestivum | reverse complement strand
CATTTGAATGTACATAGTACGAGACTTAATATCGATGTTTCAATTCGGTGTACATTGTAAGATTTGAACCGAGGACCAGGCATACGGGTAATTATTTTGAATTCGTGCCATACTAAGTTTCGAAAAGTTGACATTGACACAGTTTGTTGTGCTATTTTGTAGGTCATATGTTTGAATCCATCCAAAAGTTTTCTCACTACCATGGTGTTCATCATATACATATGAATTTGTATTAAAAAAGTAGCGTGGATACAGTGAAATGCGAAATCCATGTTAGAATTGGAGATCGCTACATGACACACACTCTAATTCAAATAACTAACTACGTGACACACACTCTAATGCAAATAACTAATTATGTGACACACACTCTAATCCACGTTAGCGTGGGTACCGTTTCGATTTTTTTTCAAACTCCTCATTAATTAATTTATAGTACTCCCTCTGTTCTCTTTTATAAGACCTTGAAGACATTTCAGACAATGTGCAAAACAGTTCATTTTAAGTTGTCTGAAACGACTTACAAAAGTGAGGGGATGGAGTATCTCGTTTCGAATGACTAGTTATTGCAAGGAAAACACGGGCATGGTAATACATACAGATTCGTTTGCAAATGAAAGAAGATTCGTTTGCATTCTCAAATGTAGGCGCACCAGGCACACCAGGGTCTTGTCGGGGTGGACGCTGCTTCGGTGCCTTAAAGGCAACTGCCTTTGGGTCACTGACATGTGGGCCAGCCACCTGTTTGGCCCACATGTCATGGACACAAAGGAAGGTGCCTTAAGGCACCGAAGCATAGTCCTGTCGGGGTGGTCGCGTGTGTCGGACGGACGCGTAGCACCCAGCCACCCACCCCCCCTCCCCCCAAAAAAGGATGACGACAATATAAGTTCGCGCTTCCACGTTTCGGATTGAAATATCTGGCGGCCCCAATTCCAGCCCTACAAAATCTCTCTTCTCCACCGTCCCCTTCTGCGCCCAGATTGCTCAAATCCCTAATTCGCCGCCAACCCTCGAATCGCCCCTCGTCTTGTCTCTTTCCCCACCGTTCCCCACCTATGTGCCGGACGACGACGACGAAGACGACGGTCGCGCTTCACCACCGCACCGGAGCTACCTCATCTACGCCCTCGTCCACCGCACCGTGTGGTCCACCGACAACGTCGGTCGTCGCAACTGACGTGCCTCACAGACATCGAGTTCCACCGCATCAGGTGCGCTTCACCGATGCCGTCTCCCAGCTAACCGGGGCTACTTCACCGAGCACATCGTCGCACCTCCGCCCCCCGAGGCCGTTGGGGCTTCACCAACGGTCTAGTCCACCGCATCGTAGCGCTCCGCTGCCACTCTAGATCTGCATCCGTGCGCGGCCAGCCAACGCCAGCACATCACCCTCAACGGCTCTGAAGTGACCCGCACTCTAGCTAGGCGAGCATGCCCAAACGCCGGCCCGAACTAGGTATCCACACATCACTCCCTTGTGCACTATTCCAACGATGTTTGGATATCCTTTCACTGCTCTCTTAGCTTACACGCCTATGCAACTTTGACTTTAACTCTTATTTCTTCTGGAGATATCATCTGAAACAAGCAAATCCATTTTTTAGCGAAGCATGACGGCGCTACGGGATCTGGTACACATCCTGCACACCCGTATAACCTTGTAAGTATCTGTCCTCCGGTACAACATCAAGGTCGATTCCTCTTATTTGATCAACCATTCGCCGTGTCAAAATGCAGAGGGGGATGCAAGGAGCACAAGGCCTGCACATCCAAGCAAGTGGTAACATGGACTTGTACATGGAACATCCCAAGCGCAAGCAGAGCTGCAGTGAGTCTGTACAACGAGCTAGCGTAAGTCCCTGCATTTCATTTAATTCGTACTAGCATTCGCGTATGATTTGTGTGCAGTGGTTGATCCACGAATTCAAGTTACTAGGGGCGAACATTTAACTTAAAAAATACGAAGGCACTTGCACTCCGGAAATCAACATAACTTGAGAAATGTGAAGCTACATGCACTTTGAAAACCAGCTAATGATCCAAAGTAGTTCAGATTATAAACACTAAATGATGCAAGCACCAAAAAACACAAAATGCAACATGGTGTACAAGGACTACAAACATGGTCTGTACCTGCTTGAATTATTCGTTCTCTGGCTGAAAATATCGAAGTGTAATTGCACGTATAACCAGTGCGCAAACTGCATATCAATATATCTATCCTGCACAAGTATGCCAATAGTTTCAAACAGCAGATTAGAAAAGTATTTATGCTATGTTGTCATGATACAGGGACTTTCTGGTAGATGGCCTCGACGTTTCCTCAAGCTATGAAAATGCACTATAATTTTCTTGTCATCAATGCCTGCAAATCTCTGTCTCTCTCAACATAGTAGATCATCATTAGACACTAAATCCTTCAATGAGCTTGCAAAATGCTTGCATTAGATCCCTCATTAGACACTATATGTTCATCACCAGGAGCATGTAAAATGTTTGCATCAAATCCTTCATTAGCAGTCTGTTCATTAGACACTTCAGGCTCAAGAACAACATGAGCTTGTATGTTTGCACCGGAAACTTGATTAGATGCATCAGATTCAGTCAGTTTAGTATTGATTGGGGGAGTTATAAAATAAGTAGAAATTGGTTTCATTTTCTCATAGATTCCCTACATACAAGTAGTTTTACAACACCATCAGGTTTAACTATTGGCAAGAAATTGAAGAGTTGAATTAGATATAATCAGGGATGTGATGTACCTGCTCGTTGCGCATGCTACTCTTGCAAGCTACGATTGTCCGTTTGCGCAAGCTCGATGCCATGCCGTGCTGCCGCCGCTGCCTCCCATGCAGGCTACACCCAGGGTTGGATCTTCATCTTCTTGTCCTTCCATTTGCTTGAAGCCCGGCGACCGCCCTCCAACGAGGGCGCGAGGAAGTGCTGTGTCGATCTGTCCAACGGCGGCTAGGTTAGGAGCGAACCAGACAGGAGGCTGGAGCGAATGAATTGAGATTTTTCCTGCTGTCGATCGATATGGGAGGCGCTCTTTTGGGCCGCGAGCTTGCTATAGGGCCTGCCTTGCACTTATGTTATTGGCCCATCCAAATTGAAACATTTTTCTTCATTTTTTACATTGCCTGCTCGTGCGTTGGGACGAACAAAACTAGCGTGGGCCAACCTGGACGACTCAAACTAGGTGCACACTTTCCAGCCACCTGAGGCGGCCGCCCATACCAGCCCCTATGGTGGCGTCGCCCCTTTTTGCGTGTATGATTGGATAGTGAAAAATATTCCAGTGGCGCTTTTGATTTACCCACAGAATGGTTGAATTGCTTGTTTCTATGAACTGAGTTCGCCAATAATGTGAAGGATGCCAATCTTTTCATCCTTTTATAGATTGCTTAGATCTCGATATGCCAAAATTAATCGCATGAAATATACAATAAAAGCCAGTGTGATGTGTTTGGCTACAACTAGTCTAACTACACGTCCTCATATAATATATCAAGGACGCACCATCTTACCAGATTTACCATTCGACTTACCCATGCAGTGTGGGAAGAAAGAAGTATTGGGACTGCGTATCCAAGCAATTGATGCCATGGACTCCTTCGTACTACCTTGTAAGCGAAAAAGAAGTTGCAGTGTGCCTGTACAAAGAACTAGCGTAAGTTCAGTTACCTGCTTCTCGGAATTTTAGTTAGCCACTTATTGCAAAATTGTTCAATTACATTGCTTGGCTTAATTTAGTTTGCTACTGATTACATAATGGCACAGCCTGTTAATCATATTGTAGACTGCGCCTATCTATGTGTTTGATTCTTACTATTAAGAATTACCTGTTTGCCGTAACTTAAATACCTACTTGTTTGTTTAACTACTTTGCTGCTGCAACAGCGGGTTACAATGATGTTAATAACTACTTTTCAGCATCCAATTGAAACTCTTTAATTCCTTGTTTTTTTAACTGGTTTGCTGTTATAACTCCCAGTTGGGATGTTTTGCTAACTTCAACTTTTCTGAATCCAATCGGAACTTTAATGGCACAACAGGTTAGCCCAAGATCAAAGAGCAAGGTCCCCATGGACATTGCATCATCCCACAGCAGTGGCACTGGCCCAATCGTGCATTATGAATTGCCAACTGCTGATGCTCTAGAGGCTAAACTAGTGGTAGAAAGAGATTATGCTTCTGCACTTAGAGATGAAGTTGACATGTTGAGGAAGCAAACAACACAATCACAAGCAGTACTCAAGACAACCATTAAATATTTTGTGGATTTCGAAACGAAGCAAGCTGAGACTGACCAGATTGTTAAGGTCCTGAAGGAAAAAAGGAAATTAAATTCCTACTTGGTAAATCATAGGTGAAATGTTCTTTCCATAGTTGAATAACCTTTGTGTTGTCTGTTCATGTAATCAATCAAACCATTTGTTTTAGAGATCATGTAATAATTGTTTTTTTTGTTTTTTGGTTTGTAATTTTATTTGAGCACAAGTCTGTATTAATTGATAAGACTCGGAGACATTTCATTTGGATTGCTGTGCCAGACCTAAAAATATGCCAATCGGGCTGAATGTGCATTCAGCAATAGTAGTAGTATAGATGGACCATAAGTGGCACGCATCGGAAAGGGCCATTTAGATATGCGTCTATGGGACTCCATTTCCCACAAGAACAGCTGACCAGGATAACTCCTATCTTCGCGAGGCTGCTATCAACATTGCGTAGGTTCCGGGGTTGTCATCGCAATGCTCTCTCCATGCGAGAAATCTGGCCAAGACAATAGCCAGGGACAAGCCAGTGAGTACGTTTGAATGTAGTCGCAAAAATTATGAACACGGGTATAATATAATAGTGGATAATCATGCTCCGAAAGATTCTACGATCATAACGTCAGTCACGAAATAAACAAAAAATTCATGATGCACGCATGCAGGTTGTTCATGCAAAATGCATTACGGGAGTAGAAATAGAATGCACCGATCGAGTGTCTGAAGCGACGCCTCCAAAGGAAAAATAAAATAAATCATGCCTCAGTCGGGCATCTGAGCGACACCACACAAGGGGCTTATAAATAAAAGAAATAACAAGCATGCCACAGTCGGGCATCTATGCGACACCACATAAAGGGCTTATAAATGATCGAAATAACAAGCATGCCACAGTCGGGCGTCTATGCGACACCACATAAAGGGCTTATAAAGAATAAATAAATAACAAAACATGCCGCAGTCGGGCGTCTGAGCGACACCACATAAAGGGCTAATAAAGAATAAATAAATAACAAAACATGCCGCAGTCGGGCGTCTGAGCGACACCACATAAAGGGCTTATAAATAATAATCGCAGTGAGTATCCAGGAGGTAGAACCGTCCCAGGGATACTCAATAATTCAAATAATGTAAATGGTTAGTCCCAAATAATAATAATCATAATCCTCATATGTCACAGGTCATAATCAAAAATCTAGTTTAGCCGTTTCTCCATCCGAAGACCGTCACTAAAACCCATCTCAGACTGTAGTCCTATCCCATGGACATGGCTATCCGAATAGATTTAACCTCTGCAGAGGGTGTACTCTATACCCACGAGTAACGGATTTATATAGTCCATCGGGACTAATTCCGCCTACAGCCTTTTAATTGAAAACACGCCTGACCTGCACACACCAGCTTAACTTACTGGTGTCTGGAATCACCCACAACACCTGTCAAGCAAAACTCTAAGTGGGGAGGCTACAACCTCGACGTAGCATGGGATCAAATTTATATCGCGTGCTCTAAGGGGTGCCCCCCTCTCGGTCCCAACCGGAAACACCCATGCCCCCGGACCAGGTGGCATGCCTACCGGAGGCCTCCGGTATCTTCCACCATGGCCTCTCTGTACGGTGTGTGCTAGGACGGGGTTGACAACTTACTGAACCGTACCCTACCTGCGGCAGGGACAAGTGGTAGTACTTGACAAGTATGGGGGTTACTGAACAAGACTCGACCTACGGCCGACTTAGGAGGTCTAAGTATTCTCCATATGACAAATATATTTCCATCAACAGATAAAGTCACCACTCATCAAACCTCACCATGCCATACCGGACACACTCGTCTCGACGAGGAACTAGGGACAAGCTCGTGTCTACCCAAGACAGCGTCTTTCCCGGCTTCCTTCCGGTATGCATGAAAAGCTCACGAGGATGATTACTATCATCAGTATATCCATTACTAACAGCAAAGAGTCTCCATTGTGCACTCATGCGAATGATTTTTTTTGTCGTCACACAAAAACAACGTATGCTCCAAGTCAAGTGGTGTTGTAACCGCATCAAAACACCACACAAAAATATTATGCCAGAGTTCAGAATGCTTGCCTTCAGGTTGTGGAGAGGAAGTGTGCATTCCAAAACTTTTTGAAAGTTTTCTTCTCTCTCCATTTCTCAGGGGTTTACGCGACCACTTAGACACGTGGTGCCGGGGCTGGGTCACTGATAGTGGGTCCAGCGGGCCCACTGGTCAGGTTTGACCAGTCGCTACTCCCTCCTCTTCTTCTGCCCGAACGGAGGCGGGACTCCGGCGATCGCCGCCGGCGATTGGCGGTTCCTCGCGGGCTCCGGAGGGGAGGGATGGATCCGTGGCTCCAGGGCGGTCCTCCCGGTGGTCGAGGGGGCCGTGGGGGTGAAGGGAGTCGCCGGCGGCGAGCTCCGCGGCGGAGGAGGCTTCAGGTGGTTTGGGGGTTTCGAGCTACGGTGGTCCTTGGTCGAGTTTGAGAGGCTGGGCGGCTCCGTGCGGTCGAGGGGAGTGGTATGGTGGTACTAGATGGCCGAGGGGGGCTATGACTACGACGGATTGAACCGGAGCGTGGCGGCGGCCGAACTGGCCGGAGACGGGGAAGAAAGCTTCCCGACGTCGATTGCTGGGTGTTGGGGGCACTAGGGGGATAGAACGAGGTTGCCTGAGTGCTAGGTTGAGTTCGTGGTCCCCTTATATAGGCGCTCGAGGTCGGTCCCGCGGCGGCCGTGGATAAGAACGCCGGCGACCGTCGTTCTGTAGTTGCAGGGCGATGTGGCGGCGACGAGCGCGTGCCGACGAGCATGTGGATGAGCTCGGGCTGTTCCAGGGGGCAGCTGGCGCGCGCGGGCGGCTTGGGCGGCGCCGTCCATGTCAGAGCCTGCTGCCGACGCAGGCGTGCCGCCAAAGGAGCCCTGACGGCGGCGCTGTAGGGCGCCAGGGTGGCTTGGAGGGTTCTGGTGAGTGGGCGAGGGCAGGGCGTGGCTCTGCAGGCGAGCGAGGGCCAGGGGCGGGACGCGGCGACCCGTGCGCACGCACGTGCAAAACGCGCGCTCGGGCCGCGTCCAGCGCACGCACGCTACGTGCTCGATGAAAAGCCAGTGCGTGCTAGAGGGCTTGGATGATGCTGGTAGTTAACAGGCCTAGGTTAGGAGTAGCTAGGATCTTAGTGGACAAGGTTGCTGGGTCAGTGGATTAAGTACACAGTGCAAACTAAAACTCATGTCAAAACTGACTGTGCACACCAAGTGTTCGACAGAATGCTAAGTGCATCTAGGCAACTCCTGGAGTAACCAAAATCTCCAGATCAGGGTCTCTTTAGATGCAGGTGATGATGGCAAGACCATTTGGGCAAAACCAGAAACTTGCTAGTGCAAGTTTTGCAAAACTTCAGTTTTGGACAGAAGGAGAAAGGTCTCATTGCATGCACTTAAAATCCTCCAATGGGTCCACTCTCCTGGACTTAAGGGTTCTGCAGGGTGGTTTATGAGTAGGGAAAAGCTCAGGGTTACTAGAGCAAAATAAAATAGGGTTGCAGTACAAATCACTAAACTGGACCAGAATGAAAAAGAGGTTGATTCACTCAAATTTTTCAAAGAACATCACTGGGTTTTAGCATAAAGTTGAATTATATGCATCTACTGACATCTCCAAGCACTTGGAAGAATTTTTAAAGGAATATTTAAATAGGTTGTAGTGCAAAAATACCTACTGGACCAGATCTGAAAAGTTGATGTAGAGCTCAAAATCTCGAATAACCAAAAGATATTTTTGCATAAAAGTGATGTGGAGACATCACATGACATCCCCAAATTTTGGTGAAATTTTTAAATGCATTAATCAAATGGTTGCAGTGCAACAGAGACTCCAAATTCATGAAAAATCATTTTAAAAGAATAAAGCTGAGGAAAAGCAAATTTTGCAATTAAATCCAGTGATAAAGAATTGTTTTATAGAGAGAGTATACAAGTCCAATAATACTTTTGGAAAGTTTCCACTTCAGGTAAAAACCCACAATATCAAAAGGTAAATCCAGTCAAATGGAAAAGTTTAATTTCCTGGCAAAATTTTAATTAATAAAACAAGGTCAAAATTTTGGGGTGTCACAACACTACCCCCCTTAAGAAAAATCTCGTCCTCGAGATTTGTTAAAAGCTGTTTTGAACAAACATCGCTCTTACCAAAAGAAATCATTCTACTATGCATTAAAATGCGGCTACAGTGAGAGGGCAATAAGTGGTGTAAAACTACAGTGGGGTATACTGGCGTTGCGTGGAAAAATCCATGGTCGGGGAAAACGAGATATTTCTACGTTGGATACAGTAATTTAGAATAAATTCTAAATTACTAAAATATGTTGGTCGTACCCGAGAGCACAGTGCTCTCTCTGGCTGACAGGTGGACCCGGGGTCCACTGTCGGCCTCTTCTTCTACCTCTGGCCCTCTCTTCTTTCTCTCTCTCGCGTGCTTTCGCGCGCTTTCTTCACCGGCGACGCCTAGCACGTAGGGCACCTAGGCCGTACTGCGGTAGTGTGCGGCGTGCTAGCTGCCGGTGCAGCGTGCACTCACCTCGCGGGCCAGTGCACTGTCGGCACTGCTCGCGGATTCGCCTCCGAACACCGGCGATCGAGCGACGAGCGGCGCTGGTGGACCTCGCCCACCGTACACTGATCTCGAGCTATAAAACGATCGCGGTGCTCCTTTCTTCTTCCTCACACCTAGCTTCGCTTCCACTTCTCCTCCCTTGCTGTTTGCAGGAGCTCGAGACGAGGCTCTAATGGCGGAGGTGATGCCGGACTGGTACGTGGTCCTGGTTTGTGGAGGTTTGGTGACGTTGCTGGGGTTGCTGGGGTTCTCCGTGCTCCTGTGCGCGATGATCCTGGATGATCGTCGTGATGCTGCCGCTCGAGTGTTAGCTCTTCGCGGTGGCGGCGATCACGAGGATTAGGTGCGGTCTCGAGTGCTAACTGCTGTCGGTGTGCTGGGGCAACTCGCGCCCGAATGATTACTCACAAATCTCTCTTACTGAGACTGTGGTGACCTCGGGTGTGATCAGTTAGGTGCAAAAATGTGTACGAGGATTTGTAATTAGCGCACGAGGTCGAGTGGTTGTGGTTGTGAGTCTGCTGTTTTGGTGCTGCGCGGATAAAAATCTATGTCGGGAAGATATATATGCTGCAACAACTCAGGGATAGAAATCTCACTTGAATTTTATCGTGAGTGAAAATTAGTTAACTCAAAATTAACAGCAGTAAAACTTCTCACAAAATTGAAACCAAATATTTGATCCGTCACACAAATTTTGGATATCACGCATAAGTTACAACACATAAATAAATACCGGGATAATAAACACAGCGGTAACGTCTACAATAAAAATGGTAAATGGACAGGATCCTGAGAAAACGTCTCTGGTACTGGGGCACACTCCTCTTCTATCGGGGGAAGCGGGTTGACCAGTCGATGAACGCGTCTCTCCTGGTCAGGCCTCAGTGGTCTGCCAATAGCGATCCGAGGATCTAAATCAGCGAGGCTCTGGAGATAACCCATTACCCGCTGAGTCAAATGCTCCTGAGCGATAACATACTGGGCAAGGTTGGCCAGTACTGGATCTCTCTCAATTCGCCCACCGGGAAAAGATGCTACTTCTCCGGGTGCTGCATGACTCGGAAAATAATAATATCCTCGTTCGCTGGCATAGGGTACCGCGAATCAAAGACAAGTAAGCGCTTCGTACGCAGCAGCTTCAATGGCCATATGCGGAGTCGGCATGGATTTCCCCACGGAGACTTCCGCCGGGTCTTTGTGTCGGTTTGCGGGAGGGATGTGCACCACTGCCAAATATTTCAAGGTGGATGGGGTGATCCTCGATTTGAGCAACTCGTACTGGGGTGGATGGATGGCACTCATGGTACTGCAGGTAACGTCCCACAATAATTTAACAAAACTACCCGGGGTTGCGTCTGGAGTTCTCAGATAAATACTGGGGTTCGGCATGGCGAAGAAATGGTTGTGCGTGTTGTGCACAAGGTGAGGGGTACTTGGCAAGGTCACGAGGTGGCCTTTTATATAGCATTGGGGCTGGGTTATTTACCGTGGTGAAGGGTAACTAGTTTGGGGTGGGGGTCAATGCCACAGATACACATATCTCATAAATGTGACGCATTGTTGTGGGTGTCGTCGGGTGTGGTTTTGGTAGCTGCGCCCGGAATTTAAAAGATGCATCTGTACGCTGACGTACCTATGCATGGCTACTACTCCAAAAAAATAGGGGCGCACAAGCAGACAGTATTAATTATGGTGATACAGGATCACACAACTACAAGGCGTAGAAATACTAAGGCTCGGTACTACTCGAGCGACTTAGTCTACTTCGTTAATGTCTAAGTGGGCTGGCCTTGTGGACGCCGAGGTTTCTCCACGGGTTTCACCGTCGGGATTTGCTGGATGAGGTTGAGGGGCTGCAGGGTCGGGCTAGTGGTGATGACCATCGCGGGGGTTGTTGGCCACAATCCCGTTGGAACGTGTTCCCAAAAGGCGACGAAGCGCTTCTGGGGACACCAAAGCATTTTGGTCGATGGCTGGGGCAGACCACAAGGACTCGATCGGGTGTCCGAACAGCACGACTGGGTTGTCGGCTTCGGGCTCATCTTCTCTTCTCGCTGGGGCTTGGCGAACCAGTTCTCCACGAGCTGCGATCAGATCAAGGGTGATTTGATCGAACAGTTGCTCTAGTGCGCTTACATAGCGCACCAGATGCAATAGTGCAGGATCTGTCTCGTGATCTCCGTTGGCAACCTGGGGCGGCCTTCCATACCTGTCACGACTGGGGTAGTAGTAGAACGAGCGACAGTTAACTCTGGGCGACAAGTGCCGGAGTTGAACTATAGCTTCTCGAGCAGCTAGCTGGAGGGCTTGTGGCTCAAAGGAAGTTGTCCTTCCAGTGAACCTGTAGGGGCGTTCTGGCGATAGACCCCTACCATAGATGTGTACAGTGGCCCAGAATTGACGGCTCTCACCGTTCATGAGTCCTTGGTACACAACATATTCTGGGGGCTCTTCTAATGCGTAGGCACGGCGGGTGAAGTTTGCGAGCACGGTCACAAAACCTCCAAGGTTAGTGGCTTTGGTCTCATTGTGAACAATGGGGCCAGGCATCGTGGCTTGGTTTGGGAAAGAGGTTGTGCTGTGCTGGGTTGAGGCTAGCCTGCCCTTTTTATAGGAAAAGGGGATGAAGTCTTCCTTCGCACGCTTGCAAAAAGAACTATTTAGGGGCCGGTCACTGGCGCGTGATCGACAGGCTAGGCTGATAGGTTGGGCACCGTCTGCCGAAAGACGTTTGGTCACTGTGGGGCTATCTTACGTGAGAAGCTTGGCCGGGGTTTGGTTAAGGTCTGGTGGGTTAGTTAACCTAGGTTTATTGACCTGGCTAAGATAGGATTAGCCAATGGTCAGCCTGGCTCTGATACCAAGTCTGTCAGGACCGGTATTTCGGGATATAAATTTCCCAGAAAATGGCCCTTGTGCTCACCAGCCCCAGGATTACTGTTAGCTGATGAGGCACCAACTTGATACAGAAATTCCAAGCAAAGCACAAAATATGTAGTACAAGACCATTGTGGCCTATGAGTACAACACTTGGTTTCTAGTGGTTGATGGCGGAAGCGGTTTGTGGTACATCTGCGTCTATGGGACTCCATTTCCCACAAGAACAGCTGACCAGGATAACTCCTATCTTCGCGAGGCTGCTATCAACATTGCGTAGGTTCCGGGGTTGTCATCGCAATGCTCTCTCCATGCGAGAAATCTGGCCAAGACAATAGCCAGGGACAAGCCAGTGAGTACTTTTGAATGTACTCGCAAACATTATGAACACGGGTATGATATAATAGTGGATAATCATGGTCCGAAAGATTCTACGATCATAACGTCAGTCACGAAATAAACAAAAAACTCATGATGCACGCATGCAGGTTGTTCATGCAAAATGCATTACGGGAGTAGAAATAGAATGCACCGATCAAGTGTTTGAAGCGACGCCTCGAAAGGAAAAATAAAATAAATCATGCCTCAGTCGGGCATCTGAGCGACACCACATAACGGGCTTATAAATAAAAGAAATAAAAAGCATGCCACAGTCGGGCATCTATGCGACACCACATAAAGGGCTTATAAATGATAGAAATAACAAGCATGCCACAGTCGGGCGTCTATGCGACACCACATAAAGGGCTTATAAAGAATAAATAAATAACAAAACATGCCGTAGTCGGGCGTCTGAGCGACACCACATAAAGGGCTTATAAAGAATAAATAAATAACAAAACATGCCGCAGTCGGGCGTCTGAGCGACACCACATAAAGGGCTTATAAATAATAATCGCAGTGAGTATCCAGGAGGTAGAACCGTCCCAGGGATACTCAATAATTCAAATAATGTAAATGGTTAGTCCCAAATAATAATAATCATAATCCTCATATGTCACAGGTCATAATCAAAAATCTAGTTTAGCCATTTCTCCATCCGAAGACCGTCACTAAAACCCATCTCAGACTGTAGTCCTATCCCATGGACATGGCTATCCGAATAGATTTAACCTCTGCAGAGGGCGTACTCTATACCCACGAGTAACGGATTTATATAGTCCATCGGGACTAATTCCGCCTACGGCCTTTTAATTGAAAACACGCCTGACCTGCACACACCAGCTTAACTTACCGGTGTCTGGAATCACCCACAACACCTGTCAAGCAAAACTCTAAGTGGGGAGGCTACAACCTCGACGTAGCATGGGATCAAATTTATATCGCGCGCTCTAAGGGGTGCCCCCCTCTCGGTCCCAACCGGAAACACCCATGCCCCCGGACCAGGTGGCATGCCTACCGGAGGCCTCCGGTATCTTCCACCATGGCCTCTCTGTACGGTGTGTGCTAGGACGGGGTTGACAACTTACTGAACCGTACCCTACCTGCGGCAGGGACAAGTGGTAGTACTTGACAAGTATGGGGGTTACTGAACAAGACTCGACCTACGGCCGACTCAGGAGGTCTAAGTATTCTCCATATGACAAATATATTTCCATCAACAGATAAAGTCACCACTCATCAAACCTCACCATGCCATACCGGACACACTCGTCTCGACGAGGAACTAGGGACAAGCTCGTGTCTACCCAAGACAGCGTCTTTCCCGGCTTCCTTCCGGTATGCATGAAAAGCTCACGAGGATGATTACTATCATCAGTATATCCATTACTAACAGCAAAGAGTCTCCATTGCGCACTCATGCGAATGATTTTTTTTTGTCGTCACACAAAAACAACGTATGCTCCAAGTCAAGTGGTGTTGTAACCGCATCAAAACACCACACAAAAATATTATGCCAGAGTTCAGAATGCTTGCCTTCAGGTTGTGGAGAGGAAGTGTGCATTCCAAAACTTTTTGAAAGTTTTCTTCTCTCTCCATTTCTCAGGGGTTTACGCGACCACTTAGACACGTGGTGCCGGGGCTGGGTCACTGACAGTGGGTCCAGCGGGCCCACTGGTCAGGTTTGACCAGTCGCTACTCCCTCCTCTTCTTCTGCCCGAACGGAGGCGGGACTCCGGTGATCGCCGCCGGCGATTGGCGGTTCCTCGCGGGCTCTGGAGGGCAGGGATGGATCCGTGGCTCCAAGGCGGTCCTCCCGGTGGTCGAGGGGGCCGTGGGGGTGAAGGGAGTTGCCGCCGGCGAGCTCCGCGGCGGAGGAGGCTTCGGGTGGTTTGGGGGTTTCGAGCTACGGTGGTCCTTGGTCGAGTTTGAGAGGCTGGGCGGCTCCGTGAGGTCGAGGGGAGTGGTATGGTGGTACTAGATGGCCGAGGGAGGCTATGACTGCGACGGATTGAACCGGAGCGTTGCGGCGGCCGAACTGGCCGGAGACGGGGAAGAAAGCTTCCCGACGTCGATTGCTGGGTGTTGGGGGAACTAGGGGGATAGAACGAGGTTGCCTAAGTGCTAGGTTGAGCTCGTGGTCCCCTTATATAGGCGCTCGAGGTCGGTCCCGCGGCGGCCGTGGATAAGAACGCCGACGACCATCGTTCTGTAGTTGCAGGGCGACGAGCGCGTGCCAACGAGCTTGTGGATGAGCTCGGGCTGTTCCAGGGGGCAGCTGGCGCGCGCGGGTGGCTTGGGCGGCGCCGTCCATGGCAGAGCCTGCTGCCGACGCCAGCGTGCCGCCAAAGGAGCCCTGACGACGGTGCTGTAGGGCGCCAGGGTGGCTTGGAGGGTTCTGGTGAGTGGGCGAGGGTAGGGCGTGGCTCTGCAGGCGAGCGAGGGCCAGGGGCGGGACGCGGCGACCCGTGCGCACGCACATGCAAAACGCGCGCTCTGGCCGCGTCCAGCGCATGCACGCTACATGCTCGACGAAAAGCCAGTGCGTGCTAGAGGTCTTGGATGATGCTGGTAGTTAACAGGCCTAGGTTAGGAGTAGCTAGGATCTTAGTGGACAAGGTTGCTGGGTCAGTGGATTCAGTACACAGTGCAAACTAAAACTCATGTCAAAACTGACTGTGCACACCAAGTGTTCGACAGAATGCTAAGTGCATCTAGGCAACTCTTGGAGTAACCAAAATCTCCAGATCAGGGTCTCTTTAGATGCAGGTGATGATGGCAAGATCATTTGGGCAAAACCAGAAACTTGCTAGTGCAAGTTTTGCAAAACTTCAGTTTTGGACAGAAGGAGAAAGGTCTCATTGCATGCACTTAAAATCCTCCAATGGGTCCACTCTCCTGGACTTAAGGGTTCTGCAGGGTGGTTTATGAGTAGGGAAAAGCTCAGGGTTACTAGAGCAAAATAAAATAGGGTTGCAGTACAAATCACTAAACTGGACCAGAATGAAAAAGAGGTTGATTCACTCAAATTTTTCAAATAACATCACTGGGTTTTAGCATAAAGTTGAATTATATGCATCTACTGACATCTCCAAGCACTTGGAAGAATTTTTAAAGGAATATTTAAATAGGTTGTAGTGCAAAAATACCTACTGGACCAGATCTGAAAAGTTGATGTAGAGCTCAAAATCTCGAATAACCAAAAATTTTTTTTGCATAAAAGTGATGTGGAGACATCACATGACATCCCCAAATTTTGGTGAAATTTTTAAATGCATTAATCAAATGGTTGCAGTGCAACAGAGACTCCAAATTCATGAAAAATCATTTTAAAAGAATAAAGCTGAGGAAAAGCAAATTTTGCAATTAAATCCAGTGATAAAGAATTGTTTTATAGAGAGAGTATACAAGTCCAATAATACTTTTGGAAAGTTTCCACTTCAGGTAAAAACCCACAATATCAAAAGGTAAATCTAGTGAAATGGAAAAGTTTAATTTCCTGGCAAAATTTTAATTAATAAAACAAGGTCAAAATTTTGGGGTGTCACAACACTACCCCCCTTAAGAAAAATCTCGTCCTTGAGATTTGTTAAAAGCTGTTTTGAACAAACATCGCTCTTACCAAAAGAAATCATTCTACTATGCATAAAAATGCGGCTACAGTGAGAGGGCAATAAGTGGTGTAAAACTACAGTGGGGTATACTGGCGTTGCGTGGAAAAATCCATGGTCGGGGAAAACGAGATATTTCTACGTTGGATACAGTAATTTAGAATAAATTCTAAATTACTAAAATATGTTGGTCGTACCCGAGAGCACAGTGCTCTCTCTGGCTGACAGGTGGACCCGGGGCCCACTGTCGGCCTCTTCTTCTACCTCTGGCCCTCTCTTCTTCCTCTCTCTCGCGTGCTTTCCCGCGCTTTCTTCACCGGCGATGCCTAGCACGTAGGGCACCTAGGCCGTACTGCGGTAGTGTGCGGCATGCTAGCTGCCGGTGCAGCGTGCACTCACCTCGCGGGCCAGTGCACTGTCGGCACTGCTCGCGGATTCGCCTCCGAACACCGGCGATCGAGCGACGAGCGGCGCTGGTGGACCTCGCCCACCGTACACCGATCTCGAGCTATAAAATGATCGCGGTGCTCCTTTCTTCTTCCTCACACCTAGCCTCGCTTCCACTTCTCCTCCCTTGCTGTTTGCAGGAGCTCGAGACGAGGCTCTAATGGCGGAGGTGATGCCGGACTGGTACGTGGTCCTGATGTGTGGAGGTTTGGCGACGTTGCTGGGGTTCTCCGTGCTCCTGTGCGCGATGATCCTGGATGATTGTCGTGATGCTGCCGCTCGAGTGTTAGCTCTTCGCGGTGGCGGCGATCACGAGGATTAGGTGCGGCCTCGAGTGCTAACTGCTGTCGGTGTGCTGGGGCAACTCGCGCCCGAATGATTACTCACAAATCTCTCTTACTGAGACTGTGGTGACCTCGGGTGTGATCAGTTAGGTGCAAAAATGTGTACGAGGATTTGTAATTAGCGCACGAGGTCGAGTGGTTGTGGTTGTGAGTCTGCTGTTTTGGTGCTGCGCGGATAAAAATCTATGTCGGGAAGATATATATGCTGCAGCAACTCAGGGAAAGAAATCTCACTTGAATTTTATCGTGAGTGAAAATTAGTTAAATCAAAATTAACAGCAGTAAAACTGCTCACAAAATTGAAACCAAATATTTGATCCGTCGCACAAATTTTGGATATCACGCATAAGTTACAACACATAAATAAATACCGGGATAATAAACACAGCGGTAACGTCTACAATAAAAATGGTAAAGGGACAGGATCCTGAGAAAACGTCTCTGGTACTGGGGCACACTCCTCTTCTATCGGGGGAAGCGGGTTGACCAGTCGATGAACGCGTCTCTCCTGGTCAGGCCTCAGTGGTCTGCCAATAGCGATCCGAGGATTTAAATCAGCGAGGCTCTGGAGATAACCCATTACCCGCCGAGTCAAATGCTCCTGAGCGATAACATACTGGGCAAGGTTGGCCAGTACTGGATCTCTCTCAATTCGCCCACCGGGAAAAGATGCTACTTCTCCGGGTGTTGCATGACTCGGAAAATAATAATATCCGCGTTCGCTGGCATAGGGTACCGCGAATCGAAGACGAGCAAGCGCTTCGTACGCAGCAGCTTCAATGGCCATATGCGGAGTCGGCATGGATTGCCCCACGAAGGAGACTTCCGTTGGGTCTTTGTGTCGGTTTGCGGGAGGGATGTGCACCACTGCCCAATATTTCGAGGTGGATGGGGTGATCCTCGATTTGAGCAACTCGTACTGGGGTGGATGGATGGCACTCATGGTACTGCAGGTAAAGTCCCACAATAATTTAACAAAACTACCCGGGGTTGCGTCTGGAGTTCTCAGATAAATACTGGGGTTCGGCATGGCGAAGAAATGGTTGTGCGTGTTGTGCACAAGGTGAGGGGTACTTGGCAAGGTCACGAGGTGGCCTTTTATATAGCATTGGGGCTGGGTTATTTACCGTGGTGAAGGGTAACTAGTTTGGGGTCGGGGTCAATGCCACAGATACACATATCTCATAAATGTGACGCATTGCTGTGGGTGTCGTCGGGTGTGGTTTTGGTAGCTGCGCCCGGAATTTAAAAGATGCATCTGTACGCTGACATACCTATGCACGGCTACTACTCCAAAAAAATAGGGGCGCACAAGCAGACAGTATTAATTATGGTGATACAGGATCACACAACTACAAGGCGTAGAAATACTAAGGCTCGGTACTACTCGAGCGACTTAGTCTACTTCGTTAATGTCTAAGTGGGCTGGCCTTGTGGGCGCCGAGGTTTCTCCACGGGTTTCACCGTCGGGATTTGCTGGATGAGGTTGAGGGGCTGCATGGTCGGGGTAGTGGTGATGACCATCGCGGGGGTTGTTGGCCACAATCCCGTTGGAACGTGTTCCCAAAAGGCGACGAAGCGCTTCTGGGGACACCAAAGCATTTTGGTCGATGGCTGGGGCAGACCACAAGGACTCGATCGGGTGTCCGGACAGCACGACTGGGTTCTCGGCTTCGGGTTCATCTTCTCTTCTCGCCGGGGCTTGGCGAACCAGTTCTCCACGAGTTGCGATCAGATCAAGGGTGATTTGATCGAACAGTTGCTCTAGTGCGCTTACATAGCGCACCAGATGCAATAGTGCAGGATCTGTCTCGTGATCTCCGTTGGCAACCTGGGGCGGCCTTCCATACCCGTCACGACTGGGGTAGTAGTAGAACGAGCGACAGTTAACTCTGGGCGACAAGTGCTGAAGTTGAACTATAGCTTCTCGAGCAGCTAGCTGGAGGGCTTGTGGCTCAAAGGAAGTTGTCCTTCCAGTGAACCTGTAGGGGCGTTCTGGCGATAGACCCCTACCATAGATGTGTACAGTGGCCCAGAATTGACGGCTCTCACCGTTCATGAGTCCTTGGTACACAACATATTCTGGGGGCTCTTCTAATGCGTAGGCACGGCGGGTGAGGTTTGCGAGCACGGTCACAAAACCTCCAAGGTTGGTGGCTTTGGTCTCATTGTGAACAATGGGGCCAGGCATCGTGGCTTGGTTTGGGAAAGAGGTTGTGCTGTGCTGGGTTGAGGCTAGCGTGCCCTTTTTATAGGAAAAGGGGACGAAGTCTTCCTTCGCACGCTTGCAAAAAGAACTATTTAGGTTCCGGTCACTGGCGCGTGATCGACAGGCTAGGCTGATAGGTTGGGCACCGTCTGCCGAAAGGCGTCGGGTCACTATGGGGCTATCTTACGTGAGAAGCTTGGCCAGGGTTTGGTTAAGGTCTTGTGGGTTGGTTAACCTAGGTTTATTGACCTGGCTAAGATAGGATTAGCCAATGGTCAGCCTGGCTCTGATACCAAGTCTGTCAGGACCGGTATTTCGGGATATAAATTTCCCAGAAAATGGCCCTTGTGCTCACCAGCCCCAGGATTACTGTTAGCTGATGAGGCACCAACTTGATACAGAAATTCCAAGCAAAGCACAAAATATGTAGTACAAGACCATTGTGGCCTATGAGTACAACACTTGGTTTCTAGTGGTTGATGGCGGAAGCGGTTTGTGGTACATCTGCGTCAATGGGACTCCATTTCCCACAAGAACAGCTGACCAGGATAACTCCTATCTTCGCGAGGCTGCTATCAACATTGCGTAGGTTCCGGGGTTGTCATCGCAATGCTCTCTCCATGCGAGAAATCTGGCCAAGACAATAGCCAGGGACAAGCCAGTGAGTACTTTTGAATGTACTCGCAAACATTATGAACACGGGTATGATATAATAGTGGATAATCATGCTCCGAAAGATTCTACGATCATAACGTCAGTCACGAAATAAACAAAAAATTCATGATGCACGCATGCAGGTTGTTCATGCAAAATGCATTACGGGAGTAGAAATAGAATGCACCGATCAAGTGTTTGAAGCGATGCCTCGAAAGGAAAAATAAAATAAATCATGCCTCAGTCGGGCATCTGAGCGACACCACATAAGGGGCTTATAAATAAAAGAAATAACAAGCATGCCACAGTCGGGCATCTATGCGACACCACATAAAGGGCTTATAAATGATAGAAATAACAAGCATGCCACAGTCGGGCGTCTATGCGACACCACATAAAGGGCTTATAAAGAATAAATAAATAACAAAACATGCCGCAGTCGGGCGTCTGAGCGACACCACATAAAGGGCTTATAAATTATAAAT